>NW_021634783.1:0-174448 GCF_004799145.2 Neltuma alba | reverse complement strand
AAGGAAATCCGACCGACCTGACCCGAGATTTGACCCGGTACGTTTCGATCCATTGTCTATTTATTCTAACACCCACTAATATGAATTTGCCCAATTCAAATTATAAGCAATCCTCAAATCAAATACTTTTTCAGTAGGCTTTTTCAATTTTAATTTCAACCCATGCCTCCAAATACTTCATACCAAACGGGAATTAAAGAAGCCTCGTTCATGTTAGCCAAATTTAGAACTCCCAATCCCCATACTATCTTGGCCTCTGAACTTGACTCCGGCTAACCAAATAGAGCTTCCATTCTCCTGCCTCAAGCCCCAAACAAAACTTTGATGGGCCTACTCGCAAGGCTTTACATTTAAAGCTTATTTGAAACGTCTTGTAGGTCATCCTTTAATTGTAATGTAGGAGGTATTTAGACGGAAGCCAAATTGTAATTTTCAGAAGTAATTTTATAGTATACAAAGTAAATATGTGGGAAAGTTTATTTCGATTTGCGGAAAAATGTTTTCCAAAAGCACTTCTCATGCCATCCAAACACCCCATTATTAGTATAAAAAAATAATAATTGTAATTTATGAAATACAAAATAAGTATATGATAGGAGTGGTCGGGTTATGTAAAAATACTTATAAATACTTAATAAATGCAGGTACAAACAAGCTCTTAGCAGTGACAACGCTATTGTGGGGTTGATGCTATTATAAGTAAATGGAAGCAATTGAGCGTCAAGTTTCAGTTCTCTCTGTTAATTGCATTAGTAATAATGAACTGAGATAATCAGAGCTCGAAACCACCGCTTACAACCCACAGGCCACAAGAGTCATTATTTCATACGTGTGTATATTTCATTCTATTTATACTTTTATGGTGTTATGTGATGTGATTGGAGTGCATGATCAAAATTTAGTGCGAAACGGCCCCATGTCTTATCATAAAATGCTAATTTATTACATTTCACCAAGGTTATTTACCCTAATCTTAGTATAAAAACTAGATTGATTTTAATAAAACTTCAATCTACTTTATCTCTCATATTTATCTATTTTTCTCAAGATAATTCTTATAACAATCACATATCAAATGTTTCATCATATGGTAGTTGTAACTAATACACATGATTAGAAAGAATATTTTAGAAAAGACAACACATATTTATCACAAAAAAACTAATTAACTAAGTTTTTTTAATCCACTCAAATTAGTTAAATGGGCTTTTATATTATATTAAGGATTGGAAATAGTATATTTTTTCATGTTTCCGTTTTTTTTTTTTTTTTACTTGCTGCAACTATAATTTGAAACAGCTTCAATCAATTCTCCATGTTTCCCCCTTCCATTTATAATGGCTTGGTTTTTTTTTCAGCATCAAAAAACCCATGTTTTCGCTTCTATTTATAATAAGATGGAGGAATTGACAAAGATGAAGATTACTTTTCCAAGCGGGGGAAAAAAAAAAAAAGATAACGACGACTTTTGCTTTTCCATTTATACGTTTGTTAATTGAATTGAAGGATTTTGATTTTGATATTAGAAAATTATGTTAAGAATTTTAAAAATCATCATTATTTTGTAAGATTGAGATTGGAGTGGGATTAATTTGAGTTCATAAAATATATATAAATAATTTATTTTTTATGAACATTAGTAATCTTCTGGTAAATTTTAGGATTAATATAATTTTTTATTCTTCAAATTTGTTTTTATTTTGGTTTTGGTTCCTCAAGTTTCAAATTATAGATTTTAGTCTTTCAAAGGACAAAATAGTTCTAGTTTTTATTAGATTATAAAAACTAATATTTTTATTAGATTATAAGGACTAGTATTTTTATTAGATATAAGGAATAGTATTAAATGAAAAGAATTTAAGAAACCAAAATTTATAGTTTGAAATTTGATGAACTAAAACTATAATGAGAACAAATTTAAAAGACCAAAGTTTGTATTATGATTTTTCTGCTAGGGAAAAGCTATGATTTTCAAGACCACCTAACTTAACCTGGTTTTACTATTTAGATTCTGCCTTTTAAATTTAAAAGAAAGGCAGGCACCATTAACATTTGCAATTTGAAGTGGAAAGAAATCATTAGGTAGACGCACCAAAAGCTGAAGAGTTTCCCATTTTGATGTAAACATAAATTTAGATATTTTGCACCAAGCCTCCCCTTCCCTCTCAACTAAAGGCCTGTTTGTTTGGGGAGGAGGGGAGGTAAGAGAGGGTGGGGTAAGAAAGAAGAATGGAGGTTTTATTCTCATTTTGTTTGGTTTGATTGAGAAAGAAGGAAGGAAGGATATTTAATGATCCCTTGTTTGGTTCAAGAAGGAGAGGGGAGGGATAGTAATAAGCAATTTATCATTTTACCCTACATATTATTAGTTTATATTTTTTATTGATATATTATATAAATTAATTTACATCTTAATTTAAATTATATAATTTAATGAAAATTCAGTCTTATCATGTTAATATGTGCATTAAAAAATTGGTACATTAATTTTTATTCTAATTAATATGATAATATATTTAAAATAATTAAATTAATAAATTTTATATGTTCTAAGAAAAATGAAATTTTATTCTCTTTAGGCTATCCTTTTTTCAGCTCTAATATATTTAATAAATAATATATTTATAAAAAAACGTTTAATTTTATAATATTATAATTTTTTATTTAAATAAATTTTTATTTTTAATTAATTTTTTTATAATATATTTTTTAATTATAATAATTTATATTATTTATTTTTTTACTTAGGATAATATATTTTTTATTTAAAATAAATATTATAATAATATATTTTATGGATAGTAGTGGAATATTAAAAAAACCATAAAATATGATGGTCCAAAATTTTAGCTCCTCTTCAAAAACTCCCAATTTGGAGGAGCTAAAATGGAGGGAAAGAGACATTTTGGCTTTCCTTCCCTTCCTAACCAAATGAGAGGAGGGACTCATTTTGCCTCCCCTTCAACCAAACAGACCCTAAATTGTATGCAAGCTAGTGTCATGATTAATACTTCTCTAGTTCTATTTATAATATACTTTTAGTACATTTTACACAGACCAATTAAAATCTTAAATTTCATTAATTCTCATTTAAAATATAATAACTTTTTAACTTTATCATATTTAATATACATTATATTTCATATAAACAAAATCAACATAATAATAAATGAGAGGTAAAATTATATTATATATAAAAAATTTTCTCAATATTTTATAAATAGAACTAAAAAAATCTTTTTTTTTTATTTTATCCTATAAATATAATCAAAGAAGCATACATTTTTCCCCCTCTAGTCCTAGGTTAGCTCCTTTTTCAAAAACTCTAGAGGTTGAGCTTAGAGGACTCTTTTCAGTGGATAGACTCAACCACTTATGTTGATGGATTCCAAGAACATGAATACCGAACATTAAACGCGGGCAATTTTTTTTTGTTAATGGGGATTCGAACACATATAATCATGAAATTCTTATTCACTTAATATAGTTGGATGAATTTAATATTTTTAGGCATGTAGCTCTTAATAACATCTTTTATTAGCTGGTCAAAAAAAAACTTTTTTATTAATACTTTTATTGATATGGATTAACATTATTTATTATATCTAGGCATTTATCTCTTAATATTTTTTTAATTAATGCTCTTTACTTATGTTTATAATTACTCTTCTTCTACTCTTTATTTATACTCTACATATTTTTAATAACATTTTCTGTTTAGATGGGATTTTTGACTTCTTATTATTATTATTACTGTTGCTGCAGCATTTTTTTAAAAAATAAAAACTGAAATCATTTACACAAATTACATAAATTGTGGGGAAAAAAACATAAATTATTAGAACACAAATTGACGGAAATTCTGGCGAAAATTGGTGAGCTCAATGAACGCTTCAACGGCAACATTTCCCGGACAAAAGGGTTCGTGCTACTCTCTGATCCCCTGAAATGCATGATTCCATCTTCTCCAAAAGGGTTGGCATTTTCTGATTTCTTCGAAATGTTATTTCTTTTTTTGTCGCTGACTCTTCCACACACCCTTTCGTCTTCTCTTCATGCATCTCTCAATTAGGGTTCGAATTCTTTAGGGAAGATTTGGCTTATTTTTCCTCTTTTGATACATGGAAGTTTTGTTCCTTTTCTCTGGGGTTTCATTGTACTTCCCACAGATGTGTAATTGAAGCAGAAGCGACAGAAGAAGTTGGGGCGGTGTGCGATTGGGTCCTCAGGTGAAGATCTGAGGCTTTGAGTTATTAAAAATGAGCGCTTCTAGGTTCATAAAGTGCGTTACTGTTGGGGATGGAGCTGTGGGCAAACGTGTTTGCTAATTTCCTATACTAGCAACACCTTCCCCACCGTGAGTTCTTTTTACCTTTTTGTTCCCTTCCATATGTCTGTTTTCTCTTTGAAGTGGAATTTGGCTTTTAGGGCACTACAGTTATCGCCGGCTTTATTAATAATATAAAATTTGGTGTTCTTACTGCTTTTTTGGTCTTCATCGGGGCAGATGTACTTTTGGGAAAAATTCCATATAGATCCATTAATCTTTGTTGTATTGCATAGCGCACCCTGGAGTTTTGAACCCCTTAGACTTTTGATTAAGGAATAAGGATGCTGGTAAAAAAAAAAAAAAAAAAAAGACTTTTGATTAAGGAAAACGCCACACTTCTGTGCCAATGAAATTAAGACACAGAATAGCAGGTGCCAATGGGAGAGTAAACTGAAAATCGAAGATTTGTCTTTTTGTCCATCTATATTACTTCTCTTCTTTCTCAAAACAAAGTTGTTTTTTATTTTTTTTTTTATAAATATGTTTTGGTTAAGATAGTTTCTTTCATATTAATAAATTAATATTGTCTACGTGATGATTTGTTTTTCCTTTTGGTGATATTTGATTTGAATTCCAGATCCCATCGTTTAATTATTGTGCGTGATGCTTGCTTGATCAGTAAAGATGTATCTCTCCATTTGTTTTTTGAATAAGTGGTCATTTTATTGCTTTTTGTGGATATAAAGTTTTGCTTTTATTTATATTTTTTGCGGTATTATTAATTTATTATAATTATTAAGATATAGATTTTGTTAACGACATATTGCTTGTTATTCTCTAAAATATTTGTAAATTAAATAATTACAAATTTTTCTAATTTTGACTAGAAAATAAGAATAAGAACATATTGCTTGTTAACAACATATTGCTTGTTATCAAAATATTATGAACAAAATCTTATCTCTAATGCCTACTTAGAGCCATATTATTGTTATTAACCACCCTGTGAGTAGGAATGAAAAAAAAAGAATAATATATATATATTTCCTATTATATTTATTTTAATACATATCTTTGAATTGATAATTTTGTCTAACTTCTAGCTAATAATTAAGTTGCAACCCCTAACACTGTGTTGTGGTTCCACCATTAAAGTGAATATATGATAGCAGAGTTAGAGGTCTGAAACATCTTCAAGATTTTGTTTCTTTTGTTTTCCCCCCATTTATTCAACGAAGCCTGAGATTGAGAACTAGAATTAATCGGTTTGTTGATTCTCTCCATTTGTTTTAGAGAAATCGTTTGGTAAAACATATTGAAGTGAAAATTTGTCATCTTCTCTCTTCTTTGTGGTAACGTGGATTCGTCCATCATTTTGATCTTGTGGTTAGAATAAAATTTAGGGGGATTTCAGAAAAACATATGATGCTTCTCAACTCCTTCAATGGATAAAAAGGATTATGTTTGGGCTTTGGAAGTTAACAATGAATTGATCACCGTTTGCTATATGGTTGGCCCATGAGGCTTTGTTTTGACAAACTATAATCTTTTCTATTTTGGGCAAATATGAACAGGCAATCATAGATGGAGTGTTATTTAGAGAAGTAAATGGACTAACGGTGGGGTTTTTTGAATGAATATTTTGCATTTTCTTTCTTTACATGTTGCAACTGCACTTAATTGTTATCTTATCCGGTGAAATGTCTGTAAGAACTGCAATTGATTTTATATTTGAAAGCTCATTGGAAAAGACAAAAAATTCTTATTTTATTTTCTCCCATGCCTTGTATTGGTATCAGGATTATGTGCCTACTGTTTTCGACAATTTCAGTGCAAATGTGGTTGTTAATGGAAGCACTGTCAATTTGGGTTTGTGGGATACTGCTGGTAATGTTTAGTAATTACCTTTATTTTTGTACACACTATGAAGGGAACAGTTCTTCTGGATTTACTGTGTTATTTTGTGGAACAGGACAAGAGGATTATAACAGATTAAGACCTTTGAGTTACCGTGGTGCCGATGTTTTCATATTGGCATTCTCTCTGATAAGCAAGGCCAGTTACGAAAATGTTTCCAAAAAGGTACTTTCATTATATGCCAAAGTTTATGCTTCTTGTAAACTACTTATGCTTTGGATGCATTTTATCTCCTTTGAATATAAGGTTTATAAATGACTGATAAGAAATAGTATACTGATTTTGATCCCCACTAATAAGTTATAATTACTGAAAGAATTCTGATACATGGTTAATGTGTTGGTTTCATTTCCAGTGGATCCCAGAGTTGAAGCACTATGCACCTGGTGTCCCAGTCGTTCTGGTTGGCACAAAAATTGGTAAGTTACTTGGGCCTGAATTGATTTTTCATTTCCTAATACCATATATTTATTAGTGGATTTACTTGAGTATATTAGTCAATTATGTGTTTAGCTTCTTGTTATGATGAAACTATATAACTTACAAGTTATGGAAAGTTTTATTAACACAGACATTTATGGCATCAATGATATTTTTGGTTTATAACCTTTTTATAATGTTCATTTTATCTGACTAATGAGTTGCTGAACAGGTTCTTTTTGTTTGCCGAAAAGGGCAAGGGTTCTTGTTGCCACTTATTTCCCTGTCTCTAGATGTGGATTATTATTATTATTATTATTATTATTATTATTATTATGTCCAAATAATCTGCCAGTTAGTTCATATGATGTTTTGATTTGTTGAGGGAACACGATTTGTCAAATTGCACTTGCAGTTTTCTTTGAGGATAACTGATAACAGGAGAGAGGTACTGGCAGAGTCGAAATCGCCTTTGAATTAGTATGCCAATAGCACGTTATCAAAGGATGCTTTCGCAGGATACATTCTAGCTTCTTACATTAATTCATAGCTCATTTGTCCACACTGAAATCTTGCTTTAACCTAAATGTGTGCTCTCTTGTAAAAGTTAAGGATGGTTCCAATTGAAATTTTTGGAGTTGAGGGAGAGCTGGCTATTGATTGCTGACCACTTTGCAATATTCACTTGCGGTGGCAATAGAAGTGGCAATGGATGTGAATGTGATAACACATGGTGGGTGTATTTGAGACATCTGATGGAGAATGTTAGTATGAATTAAGTAGAAAATGGATGAATCTTGGTGGTTTGTTGCCAACCCCAAGATTTTTGGTGAGGTTGCCCGGTTGAGTCGCTCCTGTGCCAAGTGATATAGATGGATATTGCCATTGTTAATTTGTAATTTGTAATGATGGCTCTACAGAACTGCTCTGTTTGGGTTATTCAAACTTCTCAGAAGCTTTTACATCTGCATCTCTCTTGATAGATACTGATGATTGAATAATTGCTTTCTAACCCTCGTATTTTCTAAGAATCTTTATAGTTTGGACTAGAGGTACAAATTGGACGATATGTTACGAGGTTCCTTTGATATTATCATACTTGCTGAAGTTTCAGCACCATCCTTTCAGTTGGGGTTTAGGACTATTGAGCTTCTTTTTCTTAGCGTTTCAGAAACATAGGGTACAGGAGTACTTAGCTTTGTTGCTTTCTTAGGGTTTCTTGCATGAAGCCCTGAAATAAATAGGTAAATGGCATTTCTTGAGCTTACCTCAAAAGAGAAATTATCTGAAATTAGTACTGTCTATTTTAATGAAATTCCTTAGTAGTCTGAGCATATTATAGTGATGATTTTCTCAACTGAGTCTTTTTGCTCTTTGATCTGTGATGAGGCAGACCTTCGGGATGATAAACAATTCTTCATAGACCATCCTGGTGCTGTACCCATCACCACAGCTCAGGTGAATGTAGCTCTCATGCTTCTACTATTGCAGCACTCTTTCCTTTCCCCTAAATTATATTTATTGCAGTGCTTTTAGGTAATTTCAAAGTTAAAGTAGTATCTAACACTTTGACGTTAATTTTCTATTGGCATCCAGCACCGTAATGTTATTTTTTTTGGGGTATTATAGTGCATTTAGTATCCCAAACCAGAACAAGATTAGGGCACCAGATGTAACTGGAAAATACAGTATCCTAATTTCAGTCCGATCTGACATTTGTAATTTTGTATCCTCCTTGAAGGGCGAAGAACTTCGGAAGCTGATTAATGCACCTGCCTACATTGAGTGCAGTTCGAAAACACAGCAGGTACATACGTGGTTGAAATCAAGTTTTAAATTTTTTTTCAATATGTTAGTTCCAATAATATCTAGTTTTAAAGGGACTTCTGACCTTGATGGCAGAACGTGAAGGCAGTCTTTGATGAAGCCATAAAAGTTGTCCTTCAACCGCCGAAGGCGAAGAAAAAGAAGAGTAAAGGACAAAAGGGATGTTCAATATTGTGATTCGTTAGCTGTAAACATTTGAGAGCCCTCTGTTTCTATTTTTCTCTATATTACCCTCTCCTGCCTTCTTCATATTCTTCATTCGTTTTCTCTCTTGGAGGAGTTGAGTCCATGTGGGTGTTCATTGGTCTGACGTCTACTTTCTTATAATTATTTTGAACTCTTAATTGTCAAATTTGCATTTCATGGTTCCCCACCTTTTCCTTCGCCTTTCGTTTTGATATATGTATCCTCGTTAGATTAACAACCTTGTTTGCTTATATTCGATTTATGGCTTAGTATATGATTGATTAAAGGGTTAACGTGCCATTTGACTAATCTTTAATTAAAGTTTACCATTACCGAGGACAGATTTTTAACTGCTTTCGGTGCTGAACTTGATGCTCTTGGGAACAGCGTCTGTGATGGTGTTTGCAAATTAACAAGGGGACCTTTGGGAGTAGTTAGTAACCTAGTTTAATGTCAAAGTAACTGAAAACATATTTATAAAATAATTAAGTTTTATGCAAACATGCATACATGCCCATATCCGGTATGTGTATTTTGTGTGCGTGCGTCTGTGGAACACTTCCAATGGGAGTTCGGTCAATTTGGTATTATCTTAATCTTTAACCTTCGTATCTTTTGTAAGAGTTTTAGAGATCGATCTTGTTACATGAAAAATTGATTTTGAATGCTTTTAAACAAAGAAGTTGGAAGTGTATTTTTAAGAATAAAACGTGCGTGTGTGGAACAGTGCTAATGGGAGCTTACACGTTAACACATTATCCGTGGTGCGTTATGAGCTTTTTGAATATACTTCTATTTTTTGTACCAGCACATATATTTTCTACGAACTTTACATTGTACATAATGAGTTAAAATCCCAATTGTTTAGAAATTTCTCTTTTTGGAGCAGAATATTTACAGAATCCCCATGAATAGGACCAAATTTTATTTCATGATATTTACATTAGGATTCCTTTTTTTTTTCCCCCCCTAAACAGGTGTCCGAGAGGACTACTCAATTTAACATGTCAAGTTTACTTCCAACTTCTCTAGAAAATGCTTAACATTTTAATTATGTTACTTAATGCATTAATGAGTTTGTTTTCACAGATATTTTTGACTACTGCCTCCAGTCCTAAATAGGAGGTTTAGCTGCTTGCTTAAATTGTTAGCCTCTACACTTCGTGCTAGCATGAGATTTTAACTAGCTAGCAATGCTTTTTGATGAAAGAATGGTACTTAGCAGCATGCGCTTCCATTAGAGTGTAAAAAACTTGAAATAAATTCGGGGGGGATGTGAAGCTGACGAAGCCTTGGGCAACCTCCATCGCTCTCTTAGCCAGGCAGTCAGCGGCCTGATTGATCTCTCTACTACACCACTCAACACTCGCATCCCATTGTTTCTCCATCCATTCGTGAATACTTTCGAGAAGCTCTCTTTCTGGATGGTCCTCCATCCAACCATCTCTGATGAGTTCGACGAGTTCCACGCAGTCCGTCTCCACCACCACTTTTTCCCACTTCATCTCCCAGGCTTGACGCAGACCCATAAAAACTGCCCAGGCCTCAGCGTGGAAGCTACTCCCTCTGCCAATATTGAATTAAAAAACCAGAAAGAACATTGCCATTGTGGTCACGAACTAGGCCTCCACACGCAGACAGATTCTTCGAGGGGTTGAAGGATTCGTCGACATTAAATTTAATGAACCCCACCGAGGGATGTTGCCACCTCACAGTACGGTGCATCTGTTGCTGAGACTCCCATAGCTTGAAGTCCGACCAAGACACGGTAGCTTGAACTTGAGCTAGGAGTTGTGATACATATCCACAGGAAGGTTTTGCATCGTTGTGATACAGGGAGTTTCCACAATTTTTGCCAACTGAAACAAATAGGTGTAGGAGACTGGTTACACAGCATATGGTATGTAGATCTATCGAGAACTCACCATTTGACGTCCCCCTCCATCTCAATGCATCAATGTTCTCCTTGGGCACCGTAGGAAATGATCTCGCAATACTAGATATAACTGTACTCGGGAGGTAGCCAGTAAACTCGTTCCAATTCCACTCCCCTGAAGCCGTGGCATAGTCTGATACATAGTCATCCAGTAGGTTCTCCGGAGTGCGATGGGCAGCATGGTTTACCAGTTTGTCATGGTAAGGTAACCAGTGGTCCCTCCAGAAGCGAACTTTAGCTCCGTCACCAAGCTTCCACTCTAACCCATTCATTGTTAACTCCCAAGATTGTTGAATTCCCCACCAAGTTGGTGAAGCGATTCTCTTCTTACGTACTTCAGGGATTAAATCTCCACCACATTTACATTTTTCTCTCAAGAATTTAACCCACAATGCATCCCTTCGCTTCATAAGGCCCCAACCTAACTTCATCATGTATGATGGTTTTTATGGGGGAACGAACACTGTAAAAAAAAAGACACAGAGAGATGCAAGGCCAACGAGAGAGAAACTGTAGAGAAGCAAAACTGATAATTTCATAATTTTCTGATGCGTACAATACTGAATTTATAACATATTCAGTTACAGCAAATTGAAATAAATGATAATTAAAAAAACAAAGGAAAATAACCACTAACATCATGGATTCCTATTTTATCGGTGCCCACTTCTTGCTGCTCAAGCTTCGGAGGATATCTCTGTTTTGAGATACATGTGTCTTTTACCAGATAGTGCCTTAGTGAAGATATCTGACACTTGACTTTCAGTGTTGCAAAACTTCAGGACAATTTCTCCCTTGGCCACTAATTCCCTAATAAAATGATGCCTCAGCTCTATATGCTTTGTTCTTCCGTGAAATGCTGGATTTTTTGCCATGATAATAGTTGATTTATTATCACAATAGAGCTTAGTTCCTTCAAGTTGCTGCTGCTGTGCATCTTCTAGTACTCTTCCAATTCTAACCCCAAATAGTAATGCAACAAGCCTAGATCAGTCACCTCAAACTTGCTCATCATATTGGCTTTAAATTCTTCTAACAGTGAAGTACTTGAGCTCATATATATTATATCATCAACATACAAACAGAATATAATGAAATCTGATGTACCTTGCCTTTTTACATACAGCGTAGGCTCATTTTAACTTCTGAAAAATTTGTTCTGCTGGAAATAAGCATCAACTTTGCTATACCATGCTTGGGGGGCTTGTTTTAAGCCATAGAGAGCCTTCTTCAGCTTGTAGACTTTCTCTTCTTCTCCCTGAATCACAAAACCTTCTGGTTGCTCTACATAAACATCTTCTTCTAGTTCTCCATTCAGAAATGCTGACTTGACATCAAGTTGATATACTTTCCATTTGAGCTGAGCTGCCACTGCTAGAAGTAATCTAACAGTTTCGAATCGTGCCACCGGTGAAAATGTCTCCTCATAGTCTATCCCTTGTTGTTGAAAGTAACCTTTTGCCAGTAGCCGTGCTTTATGCTTCTGAATACTTCCATCAGCATTAAGCTTTGTCTTGCAGATCCATTTTAAGCCTACAACATTGTTTCCTTCTGGCAAATCAATCAACTCCCATGTTGCATTCTTTTCTATGGCATTGAGCTCTTGTCTCATAGCTTTCTGCCATAATTCTCTTTCAGCAGCTTCATCATATGTTGTAGGGTCTGGTGCCATTAATGCAAACTGATCATTTTCATATATCTCCCTCAATGATCTGAATTTTCTGGGTGGCGTCTCATCAGAAGACTTACTGGCAGAACTTGAGCTCCTTCTTGATGGTGTTGTTGCTGGACTACTGACTAGAGTAGGTGCATTGACTGAAGTAGAAATTGTTTCCTCAATTAATGGTATTTGCATTTGATTTTTGTTGCTATCTGAGCTATCCTCACTCCAATTCCAGCCTGCATCTTCATTAAACAACACATTTCTACTAATAACAATCTTCTCAGCTATAGGGTCATACAACTTATATGCCTTAGACTCAGTACAGTAGCCAATAAAAATACATTTTCGTGATTTCCCATCAAGTTTATGATGACTTTGGGAATTTACAAAGACATATGCAATACACCCAAATATTCTTAAATGGCTTACAGTAGGTTTTCTCCCTTTCCATGCTTCATAGGGAGTGCTATCTTGTACTGCTTTTGTTGGGGAGAGATTCAGCAAGTACACGGCTGTTGCTACAGCTTCTGCCCAAAAGGTGTTTGGCAACCCTTTCTCTTTTAGCAAGCACCTCGTCATTTCCACCACTGTTCTATTTTTACGTTCTGCTACACCGTTTTGTTCTGGTGTGTAAGGTGCTGTGAGCTCATGCTTTATGCCATTTTCTTCACAAAATCGATTGAAATCTGATGAGGTAAACTCTCCTCCTCTGTCTGTACGAAGTACTTTGATATTTGCATCACTCTGCTTTTCAACCATTGCCTTAAATTTCCTAAACATCCCAAATGTTTCTGATTTGGATTTTAGGAAATATACCCAATTCATCTTGCTGAAATCATCAATAAAGAGCAAAAAATAATAACTCCCACCTAAGGATTTAGTATCCATAGGGCCACACAGATCTGAATGAACAAGCTCTAGACATTTTATTGCTCTCCATGCCTTTGCTACAGGAAATGACTTCCTTGATTGCTTACCATAAGCACAATTCTCACATATATTAATCGTAGAAATTTTTGGCAAGCCATAAACCATACCTCTTTTCTCGAGAAGTTGCAGCCCATTGATGTTTAGGTGGCCATAGCGTGAATGCCACACCTCAGAAACGTGTTTCTTACCAGCCACTAGAGCATAACCTTGCATAGCTTTAACATCAAATGGGAACATTCTGTTTTTGGTCATTAGTATCCTTGCAATTTCTCGATTAGTTGCCTTGTGTGTTATAACACATTCTCTATTGTCAAATAAAACTGAATATCCACTCTCCATTATCTGCCCTACGCTCAACAGATTGTGTGCTAAATTATTAACAAGCTGAACATTCTCCAAGAGCTTAGTTTTACCTGGAGCAGTGTTGATTGCTACTGTTCCTTTTCCTTCAACTCTCATCTCCTTGTCATCACCCAGTTTCACTGTCTTCTTTTGGGTTTCATCTAGATCAGTGAAGAAAGACTTCTTCCCCATCATGTGATTTGAGCAGCCACTGTCCACGAACCAAACTTCACCTTCTTCATTTGGTTGATCAGCATATGCCATGAACAGCTTGTCTTCACTATCAGCTACTTCTGCAAAATTTGCCTGTTTGTCTTTGAACCAGCACTCAGCTTTCATGTGCCCATATTTCTTGCAATTATGGCACTGAATATTCCTTTTATCTCTGTAATCAGATCTGCCTCCACCTCTGCCACGGTTGGAATTCTTCCCTCTAAATCCTCCTCTGCCTCTTCCTCTACCAGCACGATTTTCAGTTTCTCCCTTTGCCTGAAAAGCTTTCTCTTCTGTCATCTCTGCTTTTCTGTTAATTCTTGCTTCATGAGACTGCAAAGAACCCATCAGCTCATCAAATGTATAAGCTGATAAATCCTTTGATTGTTCAATGGCTGCAACTACATAATTAAATTTAGGAGGTAAACTTCTCAATACATGTGTTACCACTGTTTTTTCTGACACCTTTTCTCCAAATGATCGCATCTGGTTCACAACTGCTGCTATCTTTGTCATAAAGTCCTGCACAACCTCTTCACTCTTCATGCGCAGGTTCTGAAATTCACGATGGAGAGTTTGCAACTTTACTCTTACCACCGTAGAAGAGCCATGGAATGCGACCTGCAAGGTTGACCATGCTTCCTTCGCTGTTTTAGCAGCTGCAATCTTAGAGAATCAGTCTTCCAATAATGTATGCCTTATTCTTCTTGTGTGCACTATGTAGACCTAATCCACCCTCTTCTTTGCGTCTACAAATTTCATCCCAGGCTACAAGATGGATCTTCTTCGAGTTATTATTACTGCCCTAAATGAAGCTCCTACATCGTTTATCAATCTCCTCAGCCGTATGCAGTGGCAGGGGCACTGTTTGCATAGTGTACTGTGGGATAGTAGCTACAACTGAAGATACGAGGGTATGCCTGGCTGCCATAGATAAAGTATTAGCCTTCCACCCTGTCAAGTGCCTATCCATTTTTTCAAGCACATATTTATAAGTCTCTTTAGTGACCTTTTGGTGATGCAACGGAGCCCCTAGATATTTCCCTAGGTCCGCTATTTGAGTAAAGCCCAACAATTGGTTTATTTCCCTTCTACGATTATGATTGACGTTGTTCGAAAAGAAGATCCGTGACTTGGCTGGCCCTGTTGACATGAATTTAGGGCCTGTTTGGGTAACCCTCAAAACCATGGTTTAGGAGGCAAAACCATGGTTTTGGTGAGATATCACCCAAACAACATCAATTTTGAGCCAACAATTTGAAACCATAGTTTGGGCCAAAACTATGGTTTCAGGAGAAGTGAATTCATTTTGCTTCTGACTCAAATTGGAGAGATGATTGTGCCTGTCAGAGTAGATCTCAACAATAATATGACTTTAACATTTCTCAATTATTTTTTTATAAACATATTTAACATTATATCTTATAAACATATATACACATATTAATTATTTATTAATTACATTATCTTATGTATTATTAATTATGTTGGTAAAAAATATATTATTAACAATTTTATTCTTTCAAATTAAAATATATCATAAAATTTATCTTTTATATAATTATCATATTAACTTATGTTTTTTTTAGTAATTTGTATATATAAAAAGTACTTCTGATAACAACTATCCAAACACTCTCACTTCTCTGAATCACTTTTTTACAAAATCTATTCTTCACAGAATATATTCTTCCCATAATCTATTCTCCAAAAGCTATTCTCCAAACCATGATTTGGTTTCATCTAAACACACCCTTAATGCGGTTGTATGTGTTTTAAAACCAGAAATGCAGTTAATGTTGAAAAACACTCTTTCAGAAAATAATATGTTGAAGTAGGAGATGAACTTTCCAAAATTATTACAATGATTCAATTTTTTTATCTAAAAAAATACACATAACAATAAAGCCTACAATAAATTTTTTTTTCCCACTAGAACAATCTAAATCCCTCCCTACGCAAGGGAGGGCACCCACACAGCTTCATACGCAGACCTACCCACTTTGATCCTTGTGATTGCCGGTAGATGTTATTACTTTCTAGGGATTTGAAACTCATGGTTATTTATTAATTTTTCAGATTTTAATATAGGTATATTATGTTTCTTTCATGAATCAAGAGATTGGGAGTAAAATTTGTTTAAATAAATAATTAATTATTTTAGTTTTATTGTTGTCTTGTCTAATAAATATATGCACGCAATGCCTTGGATCTAGTGAGTCAGCGAATCCAACTCAACTAAATTTTTTTAAAACAAAAAAAGTATATGCATGTAAAAATTATTTTTACATGGAGTGCATAATAGATATCCAATAGGGTTAATATTATATTTTTAGTTACTCAAATCTAACCTCATTTTGGCCTCTAAAATTTGAAACCAATAATTTTAATTTTTGAAAAAGATCAAATTTTAGGGATGAAAATTTAAATTACATCAAATTTCATGAACTAAAATCAAAATGAGATCAAATTTTAGAAACTAAAAATAATGTTAACTCTATTCAATATATAATAGATAGATGCAATAATTCAATTCACACCTCGCCAAAAAAAGGGGATAATTCTATAAAAAAGAACATGGAAATTACTAAATTTTAAATCAAGATTTTTCATAAAAATGTGTTGTTATTTATAAGTGTAGTCAAAACTATTGAAATGCAGAAAATAATCTGATTTAAAATTTAATAATTTATACTTAATTTTTTTGAGAAAATTTCAAAAAAAGAACCATGAAATTAGTATTTTTCAATTTAGGCATCAACCATTTCAAAATGACATAAGAAAGCACACTCATATTGGTATTTTGAAATTCAAAAACAATGACAAAAATGCTACTTTTTTTTTTAGAAAAAAAGATTTCGTCCTCTTGCTAGAAACCACGATTGGTACCAGCCATCAATGGCGTTGTGGGTGCTGGCAAGATTTTTCCTTTTTCTTTTTTTGGCCAAAGGGGGAAGTTTGTGAGGAAAGTGGTGGGGTGGGATCAAATCCCCCCACCAAATGGTCATTTGTCCAACAAAAAAAGGAATTATGAGCTTATGACCATCATTACTAATAGATTTTTAACATAGTAATGCAAAAAGCATACTAGTTAATTTTTTCACTTTGACTTTAACTCGTAACAATCATTTATTTGAAAATAATAAATTTAAATTTGAGATTAACAACACATTTTTTTTTATGATATATAACATATCAAGTAACATGTAAATCAATTAAAAATAACAACAATTCATCTAAAAATAATTAAGTCCTGATTGTGAAATGATAAATTTGAATTTGGAATTAACAATACGTTTTTTGTGGTGCATAACATGTAAATCAATTAAAAATGATATAACTAGTATAATTAAGTTAAATAATTAAAATATTTAACATATGAAATAACATGTGAATCAATTAAAAATGACAACAAATCATTTGAGAATAGTTAAGTCTTGATCGTGAAATAATAGGTTTGAATTTGGGATTAACAACACATTTTTTGTGATACATAATATGTAAATCAATTAAAAATAATATAACTAGTATAATTAAGTTAAATAATTATAAATTAAATATTTAAAAATTATATTATAAATTAAAGTACTTTTTACAAAATAATCCAAGATAACACAATCAACTTACTGGAATCCAAGATTAAATTTAAAATATAATTTTTAATTATACTAGTTATATTATTTGTAATTTATAAAAATATTTTGCAATGAGGATTTATTATTTCCTGATGAATTGTCATATTTAATTAATTCATATATTGTGTATTATGAAAAAACGTGTTATAAATTTCAAATTCAGAGTTGTCACTTCATAATTTGAACTTGCTATTTCTAGATAAATTTTTGTTACAAATGGAAGTCAAAGTAAATGAGCTACCTTTTATACGCACACAATTTTTGCATTGTAACATTAATAATCCATCAGTGGCCTAATGATTTTTTGTTGTTGGTCCAAATAATTATTTAGCGGGCGGATCAAATCTTACTTCCATCACTTTCCCCGCAAAAATTTTTCCCGTTTGCTTAAAAAAAAAACCCCCCCAGGCAACCACCATGTCGATGATCGACGCCAGCATGGTCTCTATTGCGGGGTGGATATTTTCATTTTTTAAAAAAGTAATATTTTTATCATTTTACTTAAATTCTAAAATGTTAATTTATGGGGTGTTTGGCAACCTTTAAACCATAGTTTTAGAAACATTTTTCTGTAAAACGAGACAAATTTCTTCACATATTTACTTCGTAAACCATAAAAGCACTTCTGAAACTATGATTTGGTTTCTATTCAAACATCCCTTTAGATTAACTTTTTTTCCCTTGACATTTTGAAGTGTTAACCATGTCAAGTAGAAAATGCTAATTTCAAGAATTCTTCCTTCCTTTTCTGTATTTTTATTTTTTAAAGAAAGCAGAATTCATTGCCTCGCAGTAGAGGTAAGCATTCGGTTTTTCGATTTGGTTATCGGTGATAACCAAATTAACCGAATAATTGAATAGAGTAAATTTTAAACACTGAACCGAAATCGAATAACCGAACTAACCGAATTAACCGAAAATTTCGGTTCGGTTAACCGATTAACTGAAGTATATAAATATGAAAAATAATTTTAAATTAAATAATAATAAAATAAAATTATAACCATTAATTAATAAATATTTCATCATTCAATGTGATTTATTATAATAATATTTATTGAATATAAATATATTTAAAAAGTTTACATATACCCATATATATATTTATTATAATAATATTTATTAAATATAAATATTTGATATATTTATTTCGGTTATTCGGTTATAACCGAATTTTTTTTCTACTAACCGAACTGAACACCGAAACTGAATTGTTTAAAAAATAAAAACTGAATATATAATCAAAAACCGTAATAACCGAAGTGAAAAATTGAAATTAAATTTGGTTTGATTTGGTTTTCAGTTACGGTAGATTTTACTCTCCTAATCCGCAGAGCAGCAATGACCAGCATAGCGATATTCAGGTAAATAACATTTTTGCACGTTCAAAAAAAAAATGTTCGTCCGAACGTGAATCCCAAGCGGACTCCAAACGCGCACTCAGCGAAGTCAGCAATCCTGAGTCGAAGCATTTCAAGACTTCGATAGGGTGTGGGTGCTCTGCAGATTAACCATCGCCAAAGTCACTGCTTGAGGCTTCGATAGAAGAAATGATGTTGGATGGTACTGAAGACGAGGAAAAATTCCTCGCCGCCGGAATCGCTGGCCTCCAACAGAATGCCTTCTACATGCATCGTGCTTTGGTAACTCGATCAAAACCTAATACGTGCGGATTTGCTGTCTGAAATCCAATCATGGTCAATTTTCTTAATTCTGTCTGGGATTTGTCTCAGGACTCGAACAATCTCAGGGATGCTTTGAAATATTCAGCTCAGATGCTCTCTGAGCTTCGGACTTCCAAGCTTTCCCCTCATAAGTACTATGAACTCTGTAAGTTCACCCTTCGTTAGATCCTCACTGTTTTTTGTTTCTTATGTGTGTTAGATCTTGAAACTGTTTTATGTTGATTCCTTTTCAATGCCTGTTGAAATACGAAGCTGCAACTATTTTAGTGTTTAACTGTTTTATGAATTGGATGTTTTTTTGTGCTTTAGACATGCGGGCCTTTGATCAATTAAGGAGGCTTGAGATCTTCTTCCAGGAAGAGACTCGTCGTGGATGCTCCATAATTGATCTCTATGAACTTGTTCAGCATGCTGGCAACATTTTGCCTCGCTTGTAAGTCATTCCTAAATCCTGTATGATTTCACTAAAAATTTGTAGTAGTTTCTTTTTGTGCATATCTATAGTTCCTTAAATTTTGTCCTCTACAATGTTGTCCTGATGTCAAGTTGCATCGTTTCTTTGGCTCATTTATTTTCTTATGCTTTCCTCTGACATTTATTTGAAAGTTCTGAAGCAGAGAAATTTGCTGTATAAAGTTTTGATGATTCCAAAGTTGCTTTAACATTTTATCCAAATATTGATTTCAATGATCAGGTATCTCCTCTGTACCGTAGGATCTGTTTACATTAAATCCAAGGAAGCTCCTGCTAAGGATGTTCTTAAGGATCTTGTCGAAATGTGCCGTGGCATACAGAACCCTGTTCGTGGACTCTTCCTTCGAAGTTACCTTTCCCAAATTAGTAGGGATAAATTGCCTGATATTGGTTCTGAATATGAAGGGTAAGCAAGCAAAATTTCCCCCTACTTCTATGCTTTTCGCGGGACCAATCCTGTATGAGTCTGCTAGACCACAAGATATAATGAGCTGACTCATCAGTTATAAACATTGGGAGTATAGTCACATGTTCCATTTTTCTTGTCTCCTTAAATTCTTTCGGTCAGACCTAATCTAAATTCCATTGACACTAATTTATACCTAATCTACTTTTTTCTTTTTCTTTTATTTTCTTTTGTCAAATGCATGATGCGAATTACTGGTTGTTCCTCATCTCCTTGCTCGCCCACCCTCACTTTTTGTTTCATCCTATTTCTAGCTTTCCTTTTCTTCATCCTCTCTCACCCCACCATTCAATGAGATTCTATGTTTGTCTTCATTGAGGGACCGAACCTACTTATTAATTTTAAGCTGCATCTTTTGAGATTGAATTTGATATGTAAAATGTATGTCCTGACATCTGCAGGGATTCAGACACTGTAACAGATGCTGTAGAGTTTGTACTTCAAAATTTCACTGAGATGAACAAACTTTGGGTGCGGATGCAACACCAGGTGGGTTAAGTTATCTGTGCATTTTATAGCTCATGTTTAGACATGGATGGAGTCGCAATAGTTGCATGTCAAGAGGGTAAAATATATCATGAGGGCATGATTTCTGGTCATGCAGGTGTAGTTATGCATATGAGTCATTCATACTCTTAGCTGACCCTGAGTTGAGGCTTGCTGTCGGGCTTTCTGGTCTGCAGGGGCCTGCCCGGGATAAGGAGAGACGGGAGAAAGAAAGGAGTGAGCTGCGTGATCTTGTAATATCTGAAGCCTATACCTGGTTCACTTTGCTGCAATGAGATTCTATACATTACCAAATGCTTATAGAAGGCTTGCATCTTGCTTTTTGATCCATGATCTGTTATTAGGTGGGAAAGAATCTACATGTACTCAGTCAGATAGAGGGTGTTGATCTTGAAATGTACAAAGATGTTGTACTTCCCAGAGTACTAGAGCAGGTCTGATCTGTTATTTCGTTATTTCCATTTCTAAATGCAGGGATGTCTACTTTTTGACCAGCATACTTTATCTTGAACAGGTGGTAAATTGTAAAGACGAGATAGCCCAGTTTTACTTGATGGATTGCATAATTCAAGTCTTCCCTGATGTTTATCACTTGCAAACTCTAGATATATTGTTGGGTGCTTGCCCTCAGCTTCAGGTTAGTGACATTGCACTTCTTTTTATAACTTCTTTGGACCTTGGTGCACTCTTTTCTTGCAATTCATTTTTGTCTGTGTGAAGGGGGAAGAGATACAACAATAAGAAAATTATAGCTAAACAAGCCTGGAAAATGGAGAAATTGGGGGGGGGGGGGGAGAACCGTAATCACCAAATTCTTACTTGCCCATCACTGACACTTGGTCCCCATATATATTCCCCCCTGATGGCTTAACTTTCAATCTCTTACGCTCACATTTCACACCTCACAAACCATATCACTTAGGCTGTGTTTGGGTGACACCCCAAACCATGGTTTGGGGAATAAATCACCCAAACACCTACCCAAAAACCAAAACCATGGTTTTGGAAAAAGCAAAAATTTTTTGCTTTTGGAGAAAAAAGGGAGAGTGTAAAAGCCTATAGGATATGTATCTTGTTATTTTTTTTATAAACATATTTTTTTATAAACATATTTAATCTTATATTTTATAAATATATATACATATTAATTATTTATTAATTATATTATCTTATGTCTTATTAATTATGTTAATAAAAAATATATTATTAACAATTTTATTCCTTCAAATTAAAATATATCATAAAATCTATTTTTTCTGTAATTACTCCTTTGGTCCTTATTATAAGACCCAATTTGACTTTTTATTTGGTCCTAATTATAAGACCCAATCCATTTTGTCTCTTATATTTATGCATTTTTTTCCAAGATAATCCTTCTAATAATGATAGTTTTAGCCAATATACTTAATTAGCAAGGATATTTTAGGAATGACAACACTTATTTATTATAAATAACCAACTTAACTTACTTCCTTAATCTCTTCAAATAAGTCAATTGGGTCTTATAATTAGGACCGGAGGAGTATCATATTAACTTATGTCTTTTTTTTAATAATTTGTATATATAAAAAGTGCTTCTGATAACAACTATCCAAACACTCTCACTTCTCAAAATCACTTTTTCATAAAATCTATTCTTTCCAGAATCTATTCTTCCTAGAATCTATTCTCCAGAATTACTTTTCTAAACCACGGTTTGGTTTCATCCAAACACACCCTTAAACTTGGCCTATCTATTGTGAGCCGATCATGCACTTTTTGGGGGCCTTAAACTATTTCATAAATTTTCTTTAGCTTTAAATCCATAATTTTGGAATTTGTGTGTGGGCTGAATTGTATCTCTCCAACATTGATCATTGAGAGTCCGTTTTTCTGATAAAACGGATTAAGAGAAGAGTCTTAAAGTGAAGCCCTTTTCATTTGCAATAAAAGTAGGCTTCCGTTGCGTATTTGATGTGCTTATTGTGAATCAAGTTCCAGTGTTGATGCATTTTGCACTATGTTCTATTGTAGAGGTTCATTGACTGCATTTTACTGATGCATTTTATAGAATTACTTAGAGGTAAAATACATTAGCCTCTGCTTCAATTGGAGTGCTATTATGTCACTTCTCTTGGGCCACAGAAGCACCATGAACGTCTTTTTCTCTTGGCTACTTTTGTTTGTAACCTCCTTTATATGAGGATGATATTCATCAGTCATTTCCCCGTAGTTTAATTGATTGATTAACGGAAGCAAAAGGTTGGCAGAAGCTATTGCACTCACTTTCCTGAACTATATGAACCCATCAATTGAATGGAGCCGTTGCTATGTTATGCTGCAGATTTAGTAGGTATTGTTACTCAGCTTCTTTTTGTGTGTTGTGTTTACTGTATTTCACAGCCATCTGTGGACGTCAAGATTGTACTCTCCCAATTGATGGAAAGGCTTTCAAACTATGCGGCTTCAAGTGCGGAGGTGTTACCAGAGTTTTTGCAAGTAGAAGCTTTTTCAAAGTTCAGCAGTGCCATTAGCAAGGTAAATCAAGGATATTATTATGCATGAATTTTCCATTGTGTAATGTTGAATAGAAAAGTATCTGCAGGACTGCAATGGATTATCTGATTTTGAAACTTTGAAATTTTACCGAAGACTGCCCAGAGACTGGTTGATAGAATCTTTTTAGATATTATGCTTGCTTCTTTCCCTCCATTCAGTTGAGAGATGAGGTCAGGGTCCTTACTGATCTGTATAATCTAAAAGAAAAATACTCCCTCCGTTCCTTATTACAAGAGACATTTGATGCTTATGGCATGTTTCTATATATAAGAGACACTTAAAAGTTGTCTCTGCTTTTTTGTGTTGATTTCCTATTTTACCCATATTTATTGTCTCCAACTCACACACTCTCTCTCTCTCTTCTCTTTCTTTCAATAATTTAATTATTCTCTCTCATGCTCTCTCTCCTTATTAATGATGGCATTTTTGGAAAAAAGTTATATTGATTGTTCTTAACTAATTTTAACTGCTTTTTTTATCAACGTAATTCGGTTATTCGTCTCTTATAATAAGGAACAGAGGGAGTACATTTTATTATTATTATTTTTTGGTTGGAAGAAATACAGTAAGTGTTTTAAGATCTGTTCATATGAATCTCTATGCACCAGAGAGAGTGGTTTTTCACACTTTTAGCAGCAGTAAGTGTTTGAATGCTATTTGTCTAATTTTCTCCTTTCTTTGGTACGTTTATCATTGATTTTTCCTTTTATAATATTTATTTGCGTTGGGTTAAGTACTGTCGTTGTCATTCTCATTGCTGTATGAATATGTTGTCTTTCTTCGATGCGTTTAATATAGATATAGATGCTCCCTTTGAGATCTGAGAAGAAAAGGTTCCACATTCATGTTAATTTGTATTTTTTACTATATTTTGTTCGTAGAATGTGACAAATCTTCATGGTTGTGCAGGTGATAGAAGCTCAGCCTGACATGCCCACTGTTGGAGTTGTAACCCTATATTCTTCTCTTCTGACCTTCACACTTCATGTCCACTCTGACCGACTTGATTATGCAGATCAAGTTCTGGTATATATCTAATGAAGCTGCTTGGGCACATTTGTGTCAACTGGTTTCTTCGTATGATTTGTTTAGTTGTAAATGAACTATCAAGGATAAGTTCATCATTCCTTTTCTTTAGAGGGAACATTATCTGGCTTAGGCCTTATATGCCAGAAAAAGTGATATTGCAGTTTATGCTTGTGCTTTGAAAAGGGAGCAACTTGTTCAATTCCAGCTAAGTCTGCGTCCTTCCTTTGTGCTTGTCTTGACAGGGGGCATGTGTGAAAAAACTCTCTGGCAAAGGGAAGATTGAGGACAGCAGGGCAACAAAGCAGATTGTTGCTCTTTTAAGTGCTCCACTGGAGAAATATAATGATATTGTGACTGCCTTGAAGCTTTCAAATTATCCTCGTGTCATGGAATACCTTGATATTCCTACAAATAAGGTCATGGCCGGTGTTATTATTCAAAGCATGATGAAAAACAGGACACGCATTTCTACTTCAGACAAGGTATGCACTATCATAATTCTACTCTGTTTGAGATTCCTACTAATGTGGCCTATTTCTTTTCTAGGTTGAAGCATTGTTTGAACTGATCAAGGGGCTTCTTAAAGATTCTGATGGAACTCCTACTGATGAGGTTGTTGCAACTCACTGCTAGCTGTGAAATCTTTTTAACGCCGTTTATTTTTACTTCTTTTACATGCCACTTTTGAAGTCATCTATTTAAATGTAATTTAAATTTAATCTATTAGGAGTTGGACAAGTTATCTTAATCTATTTGATCATCTCTCTTTTTAAAATTTTCCATCAGTTGGATGAAGATGATTTCCAAGAGGAGCAGAATTCTGTTGCACGGTTGATCCAGATGCTTTATAATGAGGAACCGGAAGAGATGTTTAAGGTATCATAGTTAATGATGATGGATTGAAGAAACACATCATATATTCCTCTGCAACTTGTCTTCCTAATGGCTGTTTACAGTTTCAAAACTTCCAATTTTTAATATTGGTGTTTGTAGAACTCAAATTGTATTTCTTAAATATGCAGAGGCTGCCAAGACAATAGAAAGAAGAGGGTAGTGATAAATCAGCTACACCAGCTCCTAATTTTTCTAGGAAATGAAAGGAAATAAAAGTGATTTATTAGAACTCCAAAACATCAGGGATATTATGAATGAAGTAAGACAGACTAATTCTAGAAACCCTAATGGGAGGCCCAACGACAGCATTTATGTGCTGTTGCTATGTTCCCCCCCCCCTTTCTTTTCACTTGTGACTTTTGCCCTGGCAATTTTGAATAGATCCTAATGTCTCAAGTATTATAATGCTGTGGATATGGGGTCAGAATAAACTGATCTTTTGCACTTTAGCAATGTTTAACTAAATCATAACTTGTCATGGCTGGGAAGAATATGAGATTGACTGTGCCCTGAGTGATTCAAACTCAAGTTCTATGATCTTTCATATGATGTCTGTAACTGCATAATAATTGCTGCAAATTGCAAAGTTTACTTACTCTATTATGAGGGTTGTTTTGTTTGTTAATTTAATTCTTTCATTAATTTATGTCATGACACTGAATTGCAGATTATAGATACTGTGAGGAAGCACATACTAACTGGAGGACCAAAACGTCTACCTTTTACTGTTCCACCTCTTGTCTTCTCTTCTCTAAAGGTTCTGCTAATAATTTCAAATGTTTCTCGTAGTACTTATGATGTGGTTACCTGCATTTATTGTATAGTGCTTGATCCAATTTCCTCACCTATTAGAATATTGGTTGTATGTGAAGAAAGATAATCATCACAGCCACACTCCTGAAGTGTAAGGTGGTTCATTAATCCTTGCTCTTCCCCAAGAGTGTGATCTGCTGGATGCTCACAATAGTATCATAACTTCAAGCTCAAGTCATATTACTTGGATTTTAAATACTGTGATTATAATACTGGGTTGACCTTTGTAGTTATGAATTGATTAAGAATATAGGTTCAGTGCTGTGCTATTAGTGCTTCAGTTGTCTAACAAATACTGCTGCGTATAATTGATTTGTATCTAACCTGTTTGACAACTCTGATAATGGGTGAAACTACGATTGTCTGTGGGCAGCAGCCACTTGCCAGTATGAGATAGTCATTTGACATCTGAAACCTTTTATGGTTTTACCAATTTATCTGAGATGTTAAACGGGTTATCAATCAAACACCATCACAGGTTACTCTCTTAACATCTGAAAGCATGTTGAGAGATTTTTAAACCTTCAATGCACCCCCATCGCGCCCAAATGAATTTAACTTTGCCATTAGATACTGTATCAAAAATAGACCAAAATATCAGGATGATTCAATTCTTGTATTATCTCAATCATGCTATAAAGATTCTAGAGCTGCAGCAATTCTACTTTTAATACTATTATTCTTGCAAATAGGCGCATTTATTTATTGTTTCCATGGTACAATCTACAGTTGGTCAGGCAGTTGCAAGGTCAAGATGAAAATCCTTTTGGAGATGATACAGCTACAACACCAAAGAAAATTTTTCAGCTTTTGAATCAGGTGATGCTGATTGCTGAGTCTTTTGACATTTTCTGACTATTCAAACTCACGTTGTTTCTTTGCTTTTGATTCAATTTAAATGCAAAGAAGTTTTTGAGATATGCCGGTGTGTCTATACTTAGATGATATATTTTTTTTGCCCCCCTGTTCTTCAGACAATTGAAACTCTCTCGGCTGTTCCTGCACCAGAACTGGCTCTACGGTTGTACTTGTTATGTGCTGAGGTGCTGAAACTGTTCCATTAAGTGCCTCAAAACAATTATTTGCTTCATAATGTTTTTGCTGACTATTGTATTTCTTTTCGATCAGGCTGCAAATGACTCTGATTTAGAGCCCGTTGCATACGAATTTTTCACTCAAGCTTATATTTTGTATGAAGAAGAAATTTCTGTAAGTTGCATGGTCATGTCTAGCTGTCCCACACAACTTCCTTCCTCCTTCACCTCCAGTCTTTCTTTTAATGGGTGTTGAAAATTAGGTTTGATGTTGGACGAGGAAGCTTTCTGACGGTGACAATTTGTGCTGACCATCCTCATTTTTATATTTGTGTGGCTATACCAGGATTCCAGATCACAGATTACTGCTTTGCATTTAATAATAGGAACTCTCCAAAGGATGCATGTCTTTGGTGTTGAGAATAGGGATACGCTAACTCACAAGGCCACAGGGGTGATTATTGAGTTCGTTTTTTAAAATATAATTCTCGCAAATATTTTCTTCTAAAATCTCATGGGGTCTAAATTCATTGGATAGTATTCGGCAAAGCTTTTGAAGAAGCCAGATCAATGCAGAGCTGTTTATGCATGCTCACATCTGTTTTGGGTTGACGATCATGACGACTTGAAAGATGGAGAGAGGTTGGTTTCCATATGACATTAAGAGTTCCAAGATTCCTGAGAAACGGTGAAATCTTTTATATTTGTGTCTCTGGTGTCTTGAGGTTGAGGTATTTCCAAATTGCATATTTCAACGGAAACTGTTCATGATAAATTTTACTATTTACTTATCCTCATGTCATTGTAAACACTCCATTTAATACTTGTGCGGTTGCCTCACGTGAGTAAGAATGATTTTCTTTGTTACTATTATGCTATCCCTTTTTCTTTTCTCTTTTATTTGTCAATATCTGGGGAGGCAGATTAAATGCAGATAGGGAATGTTCAAAGTTTGAAATAATAATGGGTATTTATTTGTTTATTAATTTTCTCTTAAATTACTCTTGCTTTTGGTTGTTTTCTCATTATTATTATTTTGAACCAGAGTTCTGTTATGCCTCAAGCGGGCTTTAAGAATTGCAAATGCTGCCCAACAAATGTCAAATGCAGCACGAGGTAGCACTGGATCAGTTATGCTTTTCATTGAGATACTGAACAAGTAAGAGTGGCAACCACAACCTTAATTCAAAATTTCAACTTTAGTGGAAAATAAAATAAGCATGCCCTTTTGGTTTGCAAGGTACCTATACTTCTTTGAGAAGGGAAACCCACAAGTCAACGTTGCTGCTATCCAAGGCCTAATTGAGCTAATCATGACTGAAATGCAAAGTGACACCACAACCGCCGATCCAGCTGCAGATGCTTTCCTTGCGAGCACACTGCGATATATTCAGTTTCAGAAACAAAAAGGTGGTGTGGTTGGAGAGAAGTATGAGCCCATCAAGGTTTGACCACATTGTTTCAGACATGAAGCTGTTTTTGGGCCTTGATTCCATTTACTGTTTGTTTCTTTTGCTCCCTTCTGAGTTTCAACCGAGGGTGAGAGAGTTTGTCCTACTCATGTTTGACAACTAGATTCATTTACTCCGAGTAATTAGGAAAAAGGATGTAATATTGGTTTCACAATGTAAGTTTTGTTTTCCCCTACTTTAATACCAATGAAGAGTATTTGTTCTTGTAGTACCGTTTTTTAGAACATCGTGCACAATTGTGGATTTATGGTGTATAGACATTTTTCACTGTTTTATCTTTTATGAAAACTTCTCCAAGTATTAAAGGTGGAAGGTGCCCTGGAGGCATGAGATGTCCAAAATGCCTTAGGCAATATGAGAAAAGATATGCAGTATACAAAAATAATGCATGTAACTTGAAGTAATATCATCAATACATACGTGTAAAACTACAAGAAACCGCTGATGCTCATTTTCTGTTAATTTTCGAGTGTGCGCATCATGCGGGGCAAGTGCTGGTTTGACATAGTAATATTGAAAAAGGAGCAGCATGTTAAAGGTTGGGTTAGACTGTTTGAATTGTGTTGTGGTTTCTAATCTTGTAAGCTGATTACTCGATATGAGTAAAACTTGTTCATTACTTTTGAAGAGGCTTTGGTAAGGTTCTAGCTTCAATGAGACGCCAAGAAGTTCCAACGCCTTGCCTCAGCTTATCAAGGATCATGACAGGAGTTTTAAGCTGGATTTTGTATTTTTATTTTTATTTTTTTGGGTGTCCTTTGAATATTAAAACGGCGTGTTGGTGATGTGGAAAAGGTATAACTGTTAGTTTAACTGATATGGCACATTCAGCGCATCCCCGTCATCATCCAAAATGAACCATTCCTCTTCCTCAGCCAGCTTGTCTGCAAATCAAGTTTGGAGCCAATATCAGTGGGCCACCGTCGATTAGCTGCAAAATGCCTTCTTCAAATAAATTCATCGCTTTGGCCAAAAAAAAAAAAAAATTCATCCAACTCATCTGAGATTTTATCTTTCAATCGCCTTCCCTTGATGATGGCAATAGGATCTGTGGTTTTTGATCTGCAGAATTGTGTTTATGGTTTGTAGAATTTGTTTTTTCCATTTATGCTCCCCCACCCCCCCGGGGGGGGGGGGGACTGATCACAGCAGATGCAGACTTGCTCCGATTGAATTGGAATGCAGAGGGTGGCGCTAATAGGAGATGAGAGTGCTGCAGTCAGGAAGTAGCTAGTGAAGCCGGGGGCCAAGTCATTTTTAAAATAATTCAAATCAAGTAGATGACAGGTCAACTGGTAGTCATGGGTACAGAGCCACAATAGCATAAGTGGGTAAAAAGAATTTCAATGGTCAAAATCAACTTTTCTAATGAGTTGGTGACATTACTATGTTTTTGTTATACTTTTAGAACTGTTACTGAATTTTTTTTTTAAATACCTGAGTGACGACATTCAAGGCAAAATTAGACCTTAATTCTCTATCTGTGTATATGTAATTAAATATGTAATGCCAATGACGATATTTGTTGATGATTCGAAAGGCTCTAATACTAATATTATAGCCTTATTTAAATCATTAATAATATATCCATTAGTTGCATATGCGTGTCTTAATTGTATGTATGCACACACTATACACTAACAATAGAGGTTATCTTGTTGATTTCAAAGGCTCTAATCAAGTATCTACATTTCAACACCACCTTAGAGACAATGGGATAGTCCACCAAACTTCTTGTGCCGGCACGTCCCAACAAAATAGGACTACCGAGCGCAAAAATAGACACATCCTAAAGGTTACCTAATCACTCATGTTCACCCATAATGTTCCTAAACAACATTGGGAAGAAGCTGTTCTCATTGCTATACACTTGATAAATAGACTCCCTTCTAAAACTCTTAATTTTCAATCCCCAATGAGTCTCCTCAAAAAATCCTACCTTACAAATTTCCTAACCACTTACCTCCCTTTTAGAGTTTTTGGGTGCACTCTCTATATTTACCATAAGCATGGGGGCAAATTTGATCCTAGAGCTGTTAAATGCATCTTTCTCGGCTATTCATCCACCCAAAAAAGGTACAAATGCTACTCACCAGTTTTGCGAAAATCTTTTGTTACAATGGATGCAAAGTTTGTTGAAAACCAAGCCTACTATCCTAGTTTTCCCATTCAGAGGGAGGGTTTCAGAATAGAATAGGAGTTTCTATCCTCTGATAAAGCACCTATACCTAATATTCCACTAACCTAGATTACCACACCTGCCATAACAAACCCTGAAATCCCAGAAACAGCACTTGACATTCTAGTAACAGCATTGGCCATCCCAGAAACTGTACCAGAAAACATCCCTTCTCCTCTTGAATCAAGTCTCAATGCCCCTAATTCAAATATATTGCCTAATGATACAATCCAGGGAATGGAAATAGATGAATTTTTTGGAAACATTGATCAACCCAAGGAGAAACATAGTCTAAACAGTGGGGGTCCTTTTGGTTTTGGGTCGAGTCAAGTGTCAACCCAAACTTCAAAACTTGATGATCTTGGGTGGCCAATCGCTCTAAGAAAGGGGGTAAGACAGTGCACTTTACATCAATTAGTCATTTTGTCTGAAAAGCATTGTTTCTAAGGTTGACAAAGATAAAATACCTTCAAGCTTTGATGAAGCTGTCAAGGATCCTAGATGGAAGGCAGCTATTAATGAAGAACTACAAACCTTAACAAATATCAAACTTAGAAAGTAGTGAGTCTCCCTCAAGGAAAGAAAGTTGTAGGATGTAACTAGGTCTTCACAATCAAATACAACCTTGATGGATCCATAAGTAAGTTTAAAGCATGATTGGTAACAAAAGGTTTCTCTCAAACTAAGGGAATTGATTAGTAAGAAACATTTGCACTAGTAGCGAAATTGAATACCATAAGGACTCTACTCTCCTTAGTTGCCGATCTTGATTGGCCACTCCATCGATTAAATGTAAAGAACACCGTCTTAAATGGAGATCTTGAAGAAGTGTATATGAGTATACCAGAATGACTTGCAGAACATGGAAATACCAAAAAAAAAAAGGCGTGCAGGTTGTATAAGTCTTTATGGCCTTAAACAATCTCTAAGGGCATGGTTTGAAAGGTTCACAAAAGTGGTGAAGGAATTTGGATACATGTAGTGTCAGTCAGATCACACAATGTTTGTAATCTCTTTATGATCTTGAACTTTTTTTTTTTAATTCTCATTTTTCTTTGGTTTCTTTGTTTTTCTTTAATTTTTACCTCCTTATACCATAACTAGTAACTTCAGGCCAAAAAAAAAACTAGTAACAAGTATATATATGGTCATGAAGATATAATACGACACAATGTTGATTAATTAGTGATCATACTTTAGGCAGGGTCGGTTAAAATCAATTCTACATTATTGTGTGAAAAAATTATCCAACAAATAATGAATAAAAGGCCTAATAGACTTAAAAGGTTCAGAAGAAATGTATTAATTAAAGGGAAAGCCATTTAGTCCAAGTGGCTTGCAAAAACCTAGAGGAAGCCACTGAGGTGTAATGAAAGAGAGCCAGAAAGATTAATAGAAGATAAATCTGCATACGATAGAAAGAGAATAAAATCTTGGATAAATTTGTATATGAAAGAAATTAAAGGCGCTATTGTTGACACTTTTTCCCCCCCCCCGGTGATACAAAGGGGTCAACCCCAACTAAAGAAAACACTTGAGTAAGATCACGCGACACATATCCTTCAAAATACTCAGGAGTTCACATGGTGATTCCTTCCAGACCACTATTTTCGGCACCATTTTGGTGCTTTTTTCAGTGTGATTGTGACGTTTCTTCAACTATTCCATTATGGTCTTATCATTTTTCCAACTTTCCATTTGATCTTCGGCCTTGCCTCTCCAGCTCTGTCTCTACCGCCTTTAATTTCTTCGTTCCACTGACTTCGGGCCCTCTACTACGGCTTTCAAAGGAGAGCATCTTGTCTCTCTTGTTAGCGCTTGTTTCAAAGTTTTCTCGGTGTCTCTTTCATTTGATCTCATCTATCTGTTCTTCTTTTCTCCTCTCTTGTTTTATTTTCCACCACCTCTTTCGTCCTTTCCTTTCCTCGTGTAGAAAAACAAGACCCTGACTGTTTGAGCCCAAATTCCATAGGAACGATAATCTATATTGATTGAAGGGAGAATATACACACACCGTTCTGGATCCCAACAGGGCCCAATATTTATAGGCACCCGAAAAATACAATGAAAGGCTAAGTAAGCCTAAACCTAAGCGCAACATTTTACTAACATCTACAAATATACATAGAAAATAAATTATCCTATTTTCTACACTCCCCTTAAGTTTGGGGCTTGAAGATGTCTGTAGTCCCTAACTTGCACAAAAGCCTTTTCTGCACATCTCCTCCTACGGCCTTAGTAAGGAGATCGGCTTTCTAGTTGTTACTCCTCATGTGATGCAAATCAATCGGTTTCGATTGCCATTTTTCTCTGATGAAATGGCAATCAATTTCTATGTGCTTCGTTCGCTCGTGGAAAACCGGATTTGCTACAATGTGGATAGCAGCTTTGCTATCACAGTACATCTTGACTAGTCCCTTATGAATTACGCCTAAATCTTTCAGTAAGCTGACAGCCCAAACAACTTTAGAAGTTTCCATGCTTATTGCCCTATACTCTACCTCTGCTAAAGACTTAGAAACAATGTTTTGTTTCTTAGACTTCCACATAACCAAAGACCCTCCTAGTTTCAACAGTTATCTAGAAACAGACCTTTTAGTCATAGCGTAGGATGCCCAATCAAAGTCGCAAAAACATTCCAGCATTGGCTCTCCTTCTGAACTGATAAATATTCCCAGTCCTGGGGTTCCTTTTAGGTACCGTATAACTCCTCTTGCAGTAGCCATATGCGCCTTTGTTGGTGCTTGCATAAATTGATTAAGAGTCTGCACAGAATAAGAAATGTCAGGTCTGGTCATAGTTAGATAAATCAGCTTACCTATCAATTTTCTGTATCTTTTTGGTTCTCTAAGCAAGTCTTCTTTCTAGTCCTTCTTCTCATCATATGCAAAGAGTTTCAAACTTTGTGCCATTGGGATTGATAGCGGTTTACAACCTGTCATGCCTACTTCAAACAACAAGTCTAACACATACTTCCTTTGAGACAAAACAATCCCCTTTTCAGATTTAGCTACTTCTATTCCTAGAAAATATTTCACCAGTCCAAATCCTTAACTCTAAAGTTGCTGTGCAAAAACCTTTTTGTTTCATCAATTCCTAATTTAGTACTGCCAATTATCAATAAATCATCCACATAAACCAAGATGAAAACAATCCCATCACTATAATGTTTGACAAAGAGAGAATAGTCTAATTTACTCTATTTAAAACCCCCTTTTTGCAGTGCCTCGGACAATTTTTGGTTCCATTGTCTTGAGGCTTGCTTTAAGCCATAAAGGGACTTATTTAGTTTACAAACCATTTGCTCCCTCTTTCTTTCAAAACCTGGAGGAATTTTCATGTAAACCTCCTAATCTAAATGTCCCTGCAGAAAAGCATTATGAACATCCATTTGATACAAATTCCATTGATTAATTGCAGCTAATTTTAGGACAACTCTGACAGTAAACATCTTTACAACTGGTGAGAAAGTGTCATGATAATCAATACCCTCTCTTTGGTTGTAACCTTTAGCTACCAACCTAGCCTTAAACTTCTCTATACTACCATCTGATTTATATTTAATTTTATATACCCACTTGCAACCAATAGGCCTCTTTCCCTTAAGAAGAGGCACTACAGTCCAGGTTTTGTTATTTTCTAAAGCTTCCATCTCGGCCTTCATAGCCCTTACCTAGTTTTCATTTTTAACAGCTTCTTTATAACTGGAAGGTTCACTGTTGGAATCAATAGAGGTTAGAAAACACATATAATCAGCTGACATGTTAGCATATGAAAGATATTTATCAATAGGATATCTACATTTGCTTTGTTCATTCTGTCCAGAGAATTCAGAGCTAGTTTGCAATAAAGAACAGACATAATCATTCACCCAAATGGGTGGTCTCCTTTCAAGGACAGGTCTGGGATGAGATGATTCTATGACATTATCTTCTGCATTATTTTGTTCCTTATTGTTTACATTAGATTCAGAATTCCTATTGGTATGATTTGTCTCGGAATGCATAGGTACAACATAATTTTGAGTTTCTAAATCTGTTGGTTCGAACCAAAACATTGACCTTAAATCACTACACACTCCTTTTTGAAAATTATTTTTTCACATCCTTAAAAGGAAATTTATGTTCAACAAAACTGACATGTCTGCTAATAAAGATAACCTTTTCTTTCAAATCAAGTAAGAGAAATCCTTTTTGATTTTCAGGATATCCTAAAAATATGCTAGGAATAGATTTAGGTTGAAACTTATCACTAACTTTCAAATCTGTAGCATAAGCAAGACATCCAAATGTTTTAAGGTTGATGAAATCAGGTTAGTTCCATAAATTCGTTCATAAGGTGTTTGATAGTCAATGATTCTCGATGGGACCCTATTGATCAAGAAAATTGCCATTTTTACACACTCTCCCCAATACTTAATGGGTATTCCAGATTGTAATATAAGACTCCCAGTGACCTGCATGATTGTTCTATGTTTCCTTTCTACCACCCCATTTTGTTCAGGTGTGTAGGGGCAACTAGTTTGATGGACTATCCCCTTTTGTTGGAGGAAATTTTTTAATTGACTACTAGTAAACTCTGTTCCATTGTCACTTCTAAGTCTTTTTACGGTTACTGAGAATTGTGTTGAAACATAAGCAACAAAATTCTTAATGTGAGTTTCAATTTCACTTTTATGCCTCATCAAAAAAATCCAGGTTCCCCTTGAATAATCATCCACCGAAGTTAAGAAAAAATGAAAGCCATGATGTGTGGGATTCCTATATGGTCCCCACACATCAACATGGACAAGATCAAAACACTTAACATATTTAATAACACTAGAAGTAAAAGGAAATTTGGTCTGTTTAGACTTCACACAGATATCACATGGTTCAACAGTTTTATTCAGATTAGAAGCATCAGTACATATATGATCCAAATGTTTTATCACTGAAAAAGGAGCATGTCCTAATCTTCTATGCCATAACAGTGTATCACATTTTCTCAACAATCTTTTATCATTTTGAACTACATTCACAACATTAGAAATATTCATCACTTTCAGTACATATAGGCCTTTATATTCTCTACCAGTCATCTTTATCCTCCCATCCTGAAGGCCCTGCAGCACACAAAGATCAGGAAAGAAGGTAGCCATGCAATTATGCTCTTTTGTGAATCTAGATATTGATATGAGATTAAATTCTAGTTGAGGTGCGTACAATACATCATGTATGGAAGCAATTCTCCCTCAGGTGCCCCCTTTTATGGCAATGTGTGCATTCAGGGATATTCTCTCCTCTCCCTCGACCTCGTTTGCGTCCTCTCCCCTTTGCTGTCATAGCAAGTCCTTCAGTGGGGAGGCTCTTATCGGCATAGGAAATGATCCTCTGTGTTTCATCCTGTACGATCATGGCATACGCTTCATTGACAGTCGAAAGTGGATTTGTGAGAAGAATTTGACTTCTTGCTTGTGTAAAAACATCGTTTAGACCCATCAAGAATTGAAGTCATTTTTGTTCTTGGATCGCATCTGCTTACGCCTTGGCCATGCCATAGGTACAGGACAGAATTGCCACTAAAGCTGCTTGTTCCTCCCACAGCTCCTTCAGCTTTGAGAAATATATCGAGACCGAGTTCGACCCTTGTCTAAGTGAGTTGATTTCCTTGTATAGCGCGAAAACCCTTGATCAACTCTTCTTGTCAAACCGTTCTTTAAGCTCAATCTAGACACTGCGTGTTGTGAAAGAAAATGACTCCACTCGCTAGTTCTTTGGATATGGAATTCAGCAACCATGAAAGCGCAACGGCATTGCACCTTTCCCATTGCGGCTGTTAAGCTCAATCTAGACACTGCGTGTTGTGAAAGAAAATGACTCCACTCGCTAGTTCTTTGGATATGGAATTCAGCAACCATGAAAGCGCAACGGCATTGCACCTTTCCCATTGCGGCTGCAAATGCTGTTCTTAGTCATCTTTCTTGTAGGTACCGTCGATGAAGCCTAATTTGTGCTTCCCTAAGAGGGCGATCCTCATAGCACGAGACTAGATGGTATAGTTCTCTGTGCCGCTAAGAATGTGAGGAATTATTCGTCCCTTGCATGTCCGATGGGTGGAGAAACAGCGAATGTGAGAACGGAGTCCCTTTAGTGGCGGTCTTCTCTTCCCCCATCAGATCTGGTTACGGTGTCTGTCCTGGGCGATAGGATGGGCTCGCTGTGCTGGGCTTTCTTCGATAGCCCTAGATTTCAACCATCGGCTTTGATACCATGTAGAAAAACAAGACCCTGACCGTTTGAGCCCAAATTCCACAGGAATGATAATTTGTATTGATTGAAGGGAGAATATACACACACCGTTTTGGATCCCAACAGGGCCCAATATTTATAGGCACCTGAAAAATACAATGAAAGGCTAAGTAAGCCTAAACCTAAGCATAGCGTTTTACTAACATCTACAAATATACACAAAAAATAAATTATCCTATTTTCTAAACCTGCCTTTCTCATCATCTCTTTATTCTTCTTTCCATTGCCTTTACCTTTGTTCCCTCTGCCTCTTTGTTAGTTTTTTTCTTTGTTGTTTAACGCCCATCTCTTCATTTGTCACGGGTTGCTTTGTTTCTTCTTTCTTGCTTTTCCAAACACATTTCCCTTTTTGCTTGGTGTCTTATTCTTCACGGTGTTGGTTTGGGAGTAAGAAACTCTATCTGGGTTTCATGGCACTTTTGAACCCCTTGCTTCTTTTTTCTTTGATGTTCCTTCGTTCTTTTTGTTTTTCATTTCTTGCTTATTTGTGTTTATAATTCTAAATTCTTCTTGTTATGTGTCTTTGTTTCTGTCTTTTTCCTTTTTCTTTGTTGCTTTCACTGCTAGTTTGCTTCTTGTCAACTCCTCTCATCAACTTCAATTTGGCTTCATGTTCAACTTGTGTTGGGCTCCACCTTGTTATTGACAGTATGCAGTGCTCTGGTCTATTTCAACATCCTAAAGGGTGCAAATGTTGTGAGACATTACGTTTATGGGATGTCTCGTAAAGGGTGCTTGGCAACACCAATAATAAGTGCTTTTAAAAAACACTTTTCTGCAAAACGAGGTAATCTCCTCCACATATTTATTTCGTATGCTATAGAAACACTTTTAAAATTATAATTTAGTTTTTACCCAAACACCTCGTAGTAGCATCACTTTTTGGAAGCAAGTATGTGATCACATTCGCAGGTTGACTCTTTGAGGGAGTTGGAGCTCTCAGGGCACTTGTGTTTGGAGGTGGGATGGTTAGTGTAGAGGAAGAGGTGTGCTTTGGGCCATCTCAATGCTACTCACTAGAGTTTGGGCCTACTTTTAGATCCAAACTTTTTTTGGTTTTTGCTGTCTTAATGTAACTTGACTTTTTTTATTTTTCTTTTTTGGGTCCCCTAGTTTCACAATGCTTCTATTATGTAAAAGGATTCAATAGTTTTTATGTATAATTTTATCTTTAATTAAAATTGTCTTTTTATCAAGAAAACTACTTTGAATTTTTTTAGTTCTATTTTTCAATTGAAAACGTTAATGACAGTTTTCCAATTTTCCCAGACACTGCAAGCATTGATACATATCCATGGGCACATCTCATCACTCATTAATCTTAGTAATCAATTATTAGTATTAATTATATATATCTCTTCAGAACCGGCTCATGGAAGAACAGATGAGCTATGTTACTTTTCACAATCGTCATATTATATACATTTTTTTCATTTTTATAATTATCATACATATGTATAATTGAATTAAAAGTAAAAATATATTAGTATATATAATATATTATTTTAACTATGATAGGTTGAATCACTTCTAAAATCATGAAATTGAATTATTTAATTATTTTTTAAATGGTCTAACAGTTTAATTTTTTACATATATATTATTATCCTTGTGTACAATATTATTTTTATCTAATTATCTCTTTACTAGAACAATTTAATCGATCCCATCATTAAAATCAAGATTTATTAATCTTTTCGGCTTGATATTTAGTTTGACTTTTAAAATATCGTCTTTAACATAAGAGTTATTTAAATATCTATATTTTCTGGGGGAAAAACCTTTTTAATCGATAAAAAATAATTCTAATCCGTATATTCTCACAAATTTATAATATCTTATAACATTTATTAATTTTTATTATTTTAAAAAACTTTATAAAATAAACTCGAATAGAGCATCGACCATTCATCTCCTGAGTTATGAGCAGCCCAGCCCAAGGACATGTGATTTGTCTCATGATCCTCTCTAACAAACCAGCCCAACATAGCTTCAAAATCACCTTCGTCAATTCAAATTCTAATTTTGCACTAGCCGAAATTCCATCCATAAACATATTTGTAATCACATTCAATCAAATATATTTTTAAGTTATTAATAGAATTAATCAAATTTTCAATCACAATTTGAACTTCTTTCTCAATATATGAAAAACATTAAACAAATGTTACTCTTGAGACGGTCAAATTAAATAAATGGAAAAGAATTGAGAATATTTCACCAAAAAACACAAAAATAATGAATTTTAGTCTATAGACACTTCATAGCGATTCAAGGGACACATATGACTTGAGCCAAGTGACAATACAAGTAGTTTGATAAACATGGCCACAAGGTGCTGCTGAAACATCATCATCATCATCCTCATCAAACTTTTCGAGGCAAACACTACATAGCTCTGCCTTTATTTCTTCGTTAGGCATTTGTAATTTCTTGCGCATTCTAAAGCCTCTTGTAATGCTGGAACCAGAGACAATTGTTGCATAGATTGGGTTATGGCGGCTTCTTCATAGAATGTTTTTGTCAAATCCTCATCATCATGTGGAGTGGCAGATTTAAGGACTAGTGGTGCCACAGCTTCTTCTAATGACTAAGCTAAGAAGGCTTGACGATATGCTTCCTCCAATTCTTCAGGATACTCATGTTGAGGGGCATTTTTAAGGGCATAAAATAAAGGCATATAGTGACCATAAGTAAAATCAACATTGCTTCCTCGAATTCTCCAGGATCCTCATGTTGAGGTGCATTTTCAAGGATGTAAAATAAAGGCGTATAGTGACCTCAAGTGAAATCAATATAGAAACACACTTCTAGTGTTATCGAGTGAGGATTAGTAGTTTCATGTTCAACTCTATCTTGATAATAAGATGTGATTTCAGACTCCAAAGTTTGCATGCCACTTTCAACATTTTGGAGTATCATGCTGCATGGTATGATGTAAGGAAATTGAAACACTTCAAAAATTGTTGTCACACAATTTTCCGTCAAGTGGATCCCCTTCTTGTTCAAGGGAATTGATAATTAACTGGGATTAGTAGAGAAATATTGTTTGAATTATCATGGAACCTAAAGAAGACACAAACAACAAGAAGTATTATTTAGGTTGAGATATTCAAACTAAATTCGTGCTCTTCAAGTAATGTGTGTGTGTGTGTGTGTGTGTGTGTGTGTGTGTGTAACAAAGAACATACAAGATAAAAAATCAAACATTTTAAATGACCAATAACATATTAAGTTAAAGGAGTGGAAAATTACTTAGAAGACTTACTTGATGGTGTAGCAGACGAGTTGGTAACTTCAAAATTAGAGTACTTTGAATATGAGAATGGGATGTTTAGGGAATCATCATCTATGCCTTCTAATCTATCCAACCTCTTATATTTACTATCCAACCTCTTGTATTTACTTGATGGTAGTTATGGACTATCTTTAAAAAGATTATAAGAATTATTAATTCTGATTCTTTTATTTATAATAGGCTTTTAACATCAACAAAGTGATATATTATGATATTACTAAAACAAAATTATGGATTACGGATTATCCCTTAAAAGTTGTGAGCATAATTTATTCTGACTCTTTCGGTTATAATAGACTTTCAATTTCAACAAAGTTATATTATGATATCACTGATTTGATTACATCGTTGTGTCTTGAGATCAAATGCAAGAAAAGTAATACTGGATCCAGGAGATGCAATATAGTAGTGAAATCTGAGTCGTATTCGTACGGAGCTACTAAACTAATCCTAGGTAGACTAAGTATCTAAAATACACAAATGACTAGGAAAACTTTGGTTAGTTGGTTTAAAACTTGATGAAAATAAATTGCAATGAAAATAATTTTTTTTTGTCTTTTTGAAATAAAGAGATTGAAAATGGATGTAGGGAATGTAATGAAATTAATGCTCTTGGGAAATGAATGTAAACCTCAAAAACCTTTGAGTCCAATACCTTAAGTCTTGAACCCAATCCTTAAGACATTGTTAAAACCCCTTAGTGTGTAATTTGGGTTTAGCAATGCATGAGATTCAGTTAAAACTCTTTTTCAGTCAAAACATTAACATGACCATGCTCAAATGAAGAGAAATTTGAGGAATCAAAACTGAATATATATATATATTTATATATAATCATATATATATTGATGAGTTCACAACCTCAATACAATCCAAATCACGAACAAGTACCAAACCAAACAGAGATTAATAACATAACCTCAATTTATAGTATAAATAAAAATCCTAAACCTAGGAATCACAAATATTAAGAAAAATGGAAGGAACTGTACTCCCCTATGAAGCATATAAACTCAAGCCATCTTCAACACTCTTAAGAGCAAGTGAACGTTTAGCCACTCATGGGAAGAAACTCAGTTGTGCCAAGCTTGATCCAACAAGTAACCATGGTGGAATGGAAGAGAAGAGATGAAGCAGAAATGGAATGGTGGTGGAAGGATGAAAGAATGAGTGGCTGAGAGATAAGTGGAACGATGATTGAATTGTGAATGAACCCCTAGGTTTCAAATAGGTGGCTTAGAATTTAGTTTCTGAACGGGTTTTAGGTCTAAAAGTGGGTATTGGGTCTGGTTTTCTATGTTAACCTAAAGCAAAACGCACAATGCAAAAACCAGGGTTTCATCGCGATGAAGAATCTCGCAATGCTTTCCTAAGTTCTTATGCTGCTTTGTTCCTTGGTCATTAGTCTTGGCTTCACTTCCTTTATGTCCTGTAATAGAATTTAGGCTAGTTGAAACATCAAAAGTCATAGAATTTGATTATAAATAATTAATCACCAAAAGGATATTAACTCAAAATAAGGACTCCTAATCTTAAACATGCACAAATAACAATAAGAGAGCCATTAACCCATGACAAAAACCCTTGATTGGGCATAGAAAAGTATATAAAAAAAGGGTTAGAACAACTCTCCCACACTTAAACTTTTATACTCCTAGACAAAAGCAATATCAACTAAGCACTAAAAAGAAATTAATGAAAATGTGGACCCTTAATCATTCAAAGTATGAGAGTGGATACAACCTTTGACCCTACTTTTCAAACGAGCAATCATAACAATATAAGTTAATGAAAAAGGATTACTGCGGAGTACAATGAATGCAATAAGAATGAGCAAAAGAGAAAACACTTTGGGCATAAACTATTTCACTCTACTCACTATGTTGGAGTAATTTTTTTTTCTCAAATCTACCTAATCAACCATTTTACTGTAACCTTGTTAAAGTTCTATTTCTTTATTTTAGTGCATGAATGCAATGATCAAAAGAACTTTTGAGGTTATGATGATAAAAAAGTCTTAGTGAAATGGATGAAATGAAACGAAATGATAGTACCAAGCATCTAAAAGTGATTTCCAAACTAACATCTACTCTTTTTTTTTTTTTGCTACGAATAGGTATCTTCCTATTACAGACAATCTTATTTGAGATATTATCAGGCACTAACATCTACTTAATTTCTCTTAAAGCACATCTTGTTCTTCAAAACTACCAAGAAATTGCCTTATTTCAAAATTTTATTTCTTGGCGACGTTTTTATTTTGATATTTCTTTTCTTAGCTTTTTTCAAATATTTTCTCCTTTTTTTCCCCCTTTTTTTATTTCTTTTTATATTATATATATATTTGGCAACTCCAACCTTTTCAAGTCACATCATTCTGAGCTCACCCACATGTAATTCTTTCACATGCCATCGTTTAGGTTTGCCTCCTAGCATGTCAATTTAACATTAAACATTAGTTGACTATTTGCTCAAAATGATATTACTACGAAATTTATACTCTCGGGTTGACATTGAGACTAAAAAACCTTCCTGACACCCACAGCTCCTACCTACATACTTCCAGCGTAAAAATGCATCTTATCCCTAAGTAGATATGAGCCCAAACAGAGAATTTTCAGAAATAAGACCAATCTAATAAATGGCCTAAACAGGAACCATAAAGCCGAAAAACAGTTAAAAAGAACAACAGTGAATCAGAAACAAATCAAACAAGTGAGAGGCCCAAATTCCAATTTTCCAGAGGTCAAAGTAATTTCCGCGGCCCAAAAATAGTTTCTCAAATTAAACCAAAGGACCCAAAACAATAATCCCTTATGAGAGCCCAAAACCCAACTTTAGAAACCAGAAACAACAACTTCCCACCTCTGGAAAAATTCCAGAAAGTCATTCTTTCCCCAAAAACAAAAAGTGAAAGCCCAAAACTTAGATTACAACCTCACTAGACATTTTTTTTTAAATCAACGTAAATAGACCAAAATGCAAAATGTGCGATTCTTGAAAAAGTCCTAACTATAAATAATCAGGATACCCAATCAAAAGCCCAAATCGAAAATTTTAGAAAATTATATCCATGTCCTCAAAAAAAGAAAATTCCTGGAGCAAAAACCCCAAGGCCTAGACCGGAAATAGTTAATTAATGAAATTCATTAAAACTAGAGGCCCAAATTAGAAAGAGCCCAAATCTGGAAAATTTAAAAAAACAAAATAAATTAAATCTGAAGACCCGAAACGGTTAGAGCCAATTCTTGAAAAGGGTCAAGAAAAATAAAACAATATTTCGACCCAGTGCAATCCCAACGGCCCAGCCCGTCAATAACTTTACTGTGTGTTAAATTCCTTTATATGTTGAGCAAAAACAACATAATGGCCTAAGTCCAGAAAAAAAAATTTTCTAGAAAAACAAAATAAGGAAAATGCAGCAAGCCCAACGAATTTCACTGTTTTCAACTTGGTTATTTCAAGTTTCAGTTAGGCATTTGTCTTTTATTTTAAAAAATTTGGTTTTTAGTTCGGTTAATTAAAAATTAATTCGGTTTGAAACTGGAAAACTAAAATATAATATAATATAATATTATGTATTCATGTTTAATATATACTCCTCCGATCTTTAATATAAGACTCATTTAACTAATTTGATTAGATTAAAAGTTAAATTAGTTAGCTAATTATAAGAAATGTGACACGTTTTTCCTAAAACACTATAATCATCTTTCTTAATATCCCCTCCCTCTTCTACTTGATTATGATTGAAGGAGTATCTATAGGGGTAATTTAGATAAAATTGACAAATATGATAAATGGGTCTTATATTTAAGATCAAAACTAACTCAACAAGTATATCTTATATTAAAGATCCGAGGAGTATTATAATATGATATGTTTAATGGGTAAGGCTTAAACCTAAATGCTCCTCGCAGTCACTCTGCCGCTCCCATCTCACAGCCGCCGTTTCCATCTCTCACTCTCATAATCTCACCCCATCACTTGTGCTCACATTCTCTCTCTTTCCTTCATCCCTAATTACTATTTCTATCTCAGTCTCTCCTTCCTTCCTCCTCTTTTCGTTCTTCCCTTGCCATTTGAGAACTGGTTGTCTCCCTGCTTCCCAGATCTGAGTACGGAGACGAAGTCGAGGTCAATCTCATGCTATTCCCCCAGAGTTCAATACTATAGGCATTTAAACCTTTGATTGCTCCATAGATTTCTGGCGATTGATCTTCACCAGTGCTATAATCATTACAGAAATATGAAAAAAGCTTCCTTTTATTGTCGTTCTTGTTGCTTTTTCTTTAATTCGTTGGCCGCTATTTACTTCTTCATCTAAGTTCTTCTGCTGTTAAAAACTACGGTTTTAACCAAATCAAACTGAATTTTTTTGGTTAGGTTTTATTTCGGTTATTGGTATAATTTTGGTTCGGTTCAGTTTTGAAAATTTCTTCATTTCGGTTTTTGGTTTTTTTCAGTTTTTGGACTGAACCGAATTGAAAAACTGAACCCCTACAAATAACCAAAAGCACAAGCGCAAGAATGCAAAGCCTATTTCCGCCAAGTAAATGAAATGAATTGCGCTCGGCAATCAAAATTGTTAGAATGGCTTAATCAAAGAAATAGGTATTGATTAGATATTCATTAAAATCAAAACCCTTTTCACGATGCAGCAAAAATTACAAGAAGCTCGGAGTATAAAAACAAAGAACAATAAAAGCTTAATCAAAGAAATATAATAGTTTAGCTAGAAATATCAAAAGATATGGAAAGAGAAAATACAAAATGTGATTTATGTTGTTTTGGTCTCTTTATAAACCTATATCTAGTCTTAGGTTCTACCAAGATTTTCAATTCACTATCTCCCTTAAATTTAATATGGGCACTTAGAACCACTACAATGAATAACAATCTCATATGAGGTAAGCACTTTTCATCACACTTGTAAGAATTCACTTCCTTTTACACACAAATATTTATTCTCTCATAGAAATGAGGAAAATGTTTTTAACATTTTCCCTCCTCTCCCCTCATAAGTCTCCCCTCCAAAATTGGAAAAATTTGAGAGGAAAGGATAATATTTTAGTTTGTATTGACTAATATACTCATACTATTTTACCTTCAATTGCTAAATTGTATGTGATTTGGTATATTTGTGGATTCAATCATGTCTCTCTTCCCTCATTTATATGCTATCAAATATTATAAAAAAAAAGTTGCTATCAAATATATTTTAATTTCCCAATGCAAATCAAGCGTTCACAACAAAAACATACAAATAAGTCATCTATATCGTTTTTGAAAAGGTTATTTGACTACTCGTATCAACAATATAAAGAAAAATAAAAGCTGGAAAAAACATATTCAAATAAAACATATTTACTTTATTAAACCAGATTTTTTATATAAATATAGTTATTGGATATATAGTAGCTATTAATTATGTATTATCATTATATTTATTTAATTTTGCCAATTATAAAAAGTTAATATGATATATTAAAGGTTATTTATAATTATATTTTATTAGTTATTCTATAAAGTTTGTGAAAATCAACTTAAATAATATAAGGGCACAATTGTCCATATAAAAATATTTTGCCTCCCCTCCCTTCCTATACCAAACAATGTAACATTAAAATTCTTCTCCTTCCCTCCTCTTATATTAATCCAAACAAGATAATATTAAAATCCATCCCCTTCCTTTCATCTCCTTTCCCTATATTAAAATTCCTCCCCTCCCATCCCTTTTATTGAGCCAAACACACCCTTAAGTACATATGAAACTTTTTTTTTTCAATTATATGTGTATAACCTCTAAAGCATAAGGAAAGAGAGTATTCTCTTAGAACTTCAAATGAAAATATGTTGATTTGGTATTTTAGCACTTTGACGTTGTAAGCTCATGCTCTTTTTGTTACTCTGACTTTGAATGCTCTTTTTGTTTATAGTTGAAATTGGGCATTTGAACATTGAGCATTTTCTCATTCAGCTTGAAGAGTATAATCGTTGAAACTAGTTGTTGGAAACTTTTGACAAAAAGTTAGATTAGCAATGTCATCAATCTGTTGTGGCTTAATCCCTACTTAAACATTTGCTAAACATGTTGGATGATTTAAGATATTTTCATAAGTATCAAACATGTTTAGATGGAGTAACAAAAGATTTAGACTTGATTTTAAGTCCATCAAAAAAATAAAGTATGAAGAAGTTATCTCTTACTTGAATACTTATTTGGGTAAGCATAAAAGTTTATAAAGATATCACTTATTTTTCTTACTTTAACTTGATAATTGACTCAATTATGCCTTAACCCAATAACTTGTTCGAGTATAAAGTAGAAAATAGAACTCCTGCTCTTTGACATTTAAACTCTAATGTAAACAAAATGAATGTTAAATTTGAGTGATCATAAATCTTCCAATTCAACTTCAAATTTGGCGAATGACCTATCAATAGAAAGCTCTTCAATTCTACTTTCAAATGTAACAAGTCCTACTTCAAAATTCATTGTAATTTCAAAGTTATCTTCATCACGCTTACTGAAGGTCAAGGACAAGGCATGAAACCTTAGTACCATATTTCAAGCACCATATCTCCTATATATGAAACTCATTGGGGTTGATCTTGGTGTCAATGAATTGCGTTCTAAGTCTAGTTTTATATGAATCAAGTTTCACCTCAAACATATTTGTAATTTAGGATATATTTGAGAAATATTGAACATGTGTCAAAACTAAATAAAAAAACAGAGCATAATATAGCATGTGATTTCTCGATAAAGTATTGGAGAAACATGGAACTTGAAAATTAACTCAAGAAACAAACGTAAAAATCATATATGAAGGTTATATTTGAGTTTCGGTGAAGGGTGATTCAAGATGTGATGATATAACTTCTAATCGGGTCATCTTAACTTCTAATTGAGCCACTCCAACTTCTTATTGAACATAGTAACTTTCAATATCAAATCTAAGAACTTGAATTTTGATATTCCCATCAGATTTTGAAAGTTCTTCTTTCTATTGTTTATGATTTTGCTCGAAAACTTCATTAACTTAGATATTACTTGATTATTTTATCGAGTAATGTTGCCACTTTTACTCGAGGTCATGCTAGTTAGTTGAGCTATCTTATTTCTTCTTCTTCTCATCATTTAACATGGAAAAATTCAACATAATACCTCATTTCGTTACTTGACTAATCTACAGGAAATATTCTCATTAAATATAGTAGTTTGTCAAAGCAGAAGATAAATATTTGATGAAAACTTTTTGTTTTTTAAGTAAGCTTAGAATAGAATTTAAAAACTATAGACTCTTAATTGCTAACTTAAAGATGTTTTTGAGAACATACTAAATAAAGCATTTTCACATACGGTTTTAAGTTTAAAACAAAAAGACTATTACTTGAGTTCCTAGTCGAGAAGAAGACAACTCGATAAGGTTTTAGTGAAGCAAGATTATTAATAAGATACTTGAGAAAAGATAGAAAGAATCTTTTACTAAGTTAAGAACTGAGATTGTAAAACTCGAAGTCATATGCAAGAAACAGGTTTTTCAATAAGTTTATTAAGAACTATTTGATATGCTAAAAACATATTTTTTGAGAAGTTTACCAATAAATCAAGTTCTCGGCAAGGAGTCGATGAACCAAAACTCTTTCTCATTATTTAAACTTTAATTCAAAATATTGAAACTCGGGAAAAAAACCAATCTTGATTAGATTATAAAAAAAATTGATGACTCAAACAAAAATTAAGAAAATTTGAAAAAAAAAACTCACTTCCGAACTTTGAGAAGGATATTGTGAAAGATTATCAATAGGAAAAAACTCTTCAAAACTATTTTAAGAAAACTTGATAACGTTATCAAGAAAAGTAATAAAGAACTTGTAAACCAAAAACATTTATTATCATCAAAACTAATCATATCTAACAAAAATGACTTAGGTTTTGATCTTCTTGTCCACCCAATCAGATCCCTGGGACCCGACCCCGCTGTCAGAGCAACCCAGCACGCAGCCGCGGTCAACCATAGATTTAAGGGGTGTTTGAATAGAAACCAAACCATGGTTTCAGAAGTACTTTTACGGATTACGAAGTAAATATGTGGAGGAGATTACCTCGTTTTGCGGAAAAGTGCTTTTGAAACCATGGTTTTGGGTTTCCCAAACACCCCCTTAATCAGTGTTTTTGACCTATTTCAACATTATTCATGATAGTTTTTGTTGGCAGAAATAACGGAAATCAACGAAAAACAGTTTTACAAATTTGATTCATCAAAAGCGAGCCAAAAACAGAAGAGTTCTTTCACCCTTGAATCCAAATCCAAGACTTGTAAATCTTTGTTTATTTATTTAACTCAAGATGTGGCAGCCAGATCATTTTTACAGGGATTTCATAGACCCAAACTTGACCATAGACTTGGGACTTTTCTTGACGAGAAAAACGATGGCGGTCGTCATTTGGAGAGTGAATAAACATGCTTCTCTCACCCACCATCCGAAATCCCTTATAAGTTTCAATTCAAGCAAATCAAACAAAACATATATTATGCTCAAAAATATTTTCCAACTAGGAAAAGTAAATAGATCAAAGGAATAATGGGATTCACATTAAAGCTTTTCTTAAATTAATTTTCAAATAAAAAATTAAGATATATCCAACGACATCATATACAAAAAAATAACAGGCAGTGAAACTTGGCTCTAATACCACATATTAGAATAAACCAAATGGAATTATGCAATTATCAGAATAATAGCAAAAGACTTATATAAATACCTCTCGTCATGCTAGATAATCCGATAGAGCAATCCATGAATCTCTTGATCACTATAATAATTGAAATCATAAAAACCTGTTAGTAGAAAGGATATTAAGATATCTTCTAATTAGGAGGTAAAAAAGAAGATTTTTCTTTACAGGTTTAAATGTATTATTAATGGGGGAAAAACGATACCGATGTAAACAAAAAAAGTAGAAAAAGTTTTTTGATGATCTAATATTCTGGAGATCAATCCTTACATTACTTATGATACTGAAGGGAAGCTGCTTGGAAGGTGGCGAAAGAAAGAAAGGAAGGAGGAAATTGAACAAAGAACAAGAAAGATTAATAAACAATTCGTAAACATTACTGACAGATAACCCCGACCAGCTCTGAATCAAAATTGAACCAGCCAAGTTTAGGGTTCAAGGAGATGTAGACTTGGAAAATAGGCTAACTGGGTTGAAGAATTTGGCGATTGTTATGAAAATAAGAAAGAGTAGAAAGAGAATAGCAAAACAAGAATTCAAAGAGAAAATAAGGAGTATTTCTCATACACATATATGAGTACAAATGCCTCGTATATGGCTTCTATTTATAGGCCCCCAACCATAAAAGTCTAATCTAAGAGTTACAAAGAAATGAATAAGGGAATAATGACAATGAACATGAAAAACTCTTCTAAAGTCATTCATTGGGGGGTTATGGGTTTAAGACATTCAAACATCAAGAATCCTATAAAGAATAGTAAGAGTTGGAGGTTATGGACATCTATATATATACAATATTTATAACACTCCCCTTGCATGTCCAGAATAAATATTGTGCCGCATTAAAATCTTACTAGGAAAAACTCATTGGATAAAAACCTAGTAAAAGAAAAAGAGTACACAATATATATTAGAGCTGTTTCGTTAAAACCTTTGCAAGGAAAACCTTGTGGGACAAAATATTGGCTAAGAGAAAAGAGTGTAGCATGATCTTTACTCCCCCTAATGACAACATCACTTTTACTCCCTTTGTGAACAGCATCACTCTCTATCATTTTATCATAATAGAGTATACTAATTTCTCAAGTTGTCCAATACTTTTTCAAGCATGTCTTTTTTTTAGCTGAACTATGCATTGTACGTCGTCATCAAATTATATTGAAATATATTCCTCTAACATATCTTCTAGATATGTAGAATTATCAATATATTTTTCACTTGCACTGAGAAAATTGCAAAGAAAGGTTATTCTAAAAAATACCATAATATATCTTGCATCGACATGGTTAATTTAATTTGAACAAAATGATATCACGTAATAGTTTCATAGAACTACATATCCAATCTCAGTTTCATTATTCACATGCATACTTATAGAAACTTATCTTTACCATAATATTGACATTATATGTAAATATTATTATAGAATAAATATATGAGACTTCTAGTCTATTTAGTTGAATATATTTTGCAAACAAAATTATCATAACAAAAATCAATCATTTTGCAATCATTGATACATTTAATAATTTGATCTACGGGTCAAGTAAGATACAAAATTATTTATTTTCTAATACACTTTTCTGAGCCAAATATGTATACTCAGATTATCTTAATCAACATAATATTTCAAACATTGGATGCTTTTCTTCTCTCTCTCTCTCTCTCTCTATATATATATATATATAGATGCTTCTGGCATTTTAAATCCTTCAAGAATTCTAATGTAAACTTTATTTTTAGTGAGCCGCATGCATAGGCTATAATGATATCTAACAGACGCATATTTCATTTTTCATATACTGCTAAACTAGTAATATATGCAAAAATTATTGCATCCACCACAAAATATTATGTCTAATCATAATCACTGGATCTTTGTGAAATTCTTTATTTTAACAAAAATATTCATATGTCACGTAATAACTTTGTATTTGATGTGTTTAGACTGTAGGTCTATAATTTTCACATATTAAAATAATAAGTATATTTCAATTGCATCTTTTCTTTTTTCCTTTTGATTTTGGCCAAATTTCTATCTTCATATAAGATCATCTTTAAAATCACGTGATATTATTATAAAAAATATTGTTGACAACTTTATTTTTTTTGGTTTCATTTTTCCTTTTGTGACATAACTTATTAAGATCTTTTTGTTACTTTTCAGGTACCTGAACCTCTTCTAGGGTTTTTTTTTTTTTTCAATAAGTTATATCTTGGCACTCTTCTAGAGCACATGCCTTCTTAATATGACTTCTAAATTTCATGCTCCTTTTTATCTGATATAATTATATTGGAACCAATTAATCTCTCATGCTTCAGATATGTCTCACTTTTATTTATACTAATTGGAGCATTTTCAGCTGGAATATGAGATTTAGTAATACTCACTTAATTAGGCCAGTAATAGCATTTGGCGGATATTTTGTAATATCTCATGAATGCATTCTTTGCTGAACTTTTGGTTTATACTATCATATATTTGAGGATCTATACTTGATAATAATAATGCATTCTATATTTTATCTTTTCCAACTACTCAATCTCTCTCCCTCATGTTGGCAAAACTTTGTTCATGTTGAAAAAATTTTGTTGAATAACAATTCATTAATCATACCATATAAGTCTCCTAAATTCATTTGTTTTATTTAGATACATCCTTTCATTTCATTTAGAGATAAGAAGGAGATTCTTTCTTAACACATATCCCAACTTTTTTTTAAATATCCATCTATGTGCATTGTGGTGGGCTGATAGTAATAAATATTACACATTTAAATTTCTAAGATGAAAATATTTGGCTCCTGACCAAAAGTTAATTTTTATTGGGAGAATTTATTGGCTTGATATGTATAAGTGCTATAAAATGTCAAATCAAATATGCCAACACTGAAATGAAGATCTTGCTCTCAATGGTATTGATCTAGCTATTTCTGGAGGCTTTAATAAATTATTTTGCTACATCATTCTATTAAGTAGGCTTTTCAGCAATTTTTTAATAAATATAGGATAATCATTCAAAAGCTAAGATATAAATTTACTAGTGTTTGCTATAGAAATTTTCTGGATCACACTTTTATGGAAATGTGCACTCAACATATATAATGATTTACTTAATTAATCTTGCAAACTTCAGGTTATAACCTATTAATAACACATATAACCATCTTATAGATATATCTATCAAATTTATTGAATACTTGTATGGTTTATATGCTATTTTTATAGGCCCATATATCTAAATTTGATATATTTATAGAAATATAGAGATCCATTCTACATCATAACTAGTGATACTAACATAATCAATTTTTCATTGAGAACAAGTAGCATATGAATTCTTAGATCATATAATATGTTGGCTATTCATAAAGAATCTTCTGGTTTTTTAATGAATGTCGATACATAATCGTCAATAATTTGTTACATCATATATATTTTTTATGATAATCAAACAAGCCACCCCAACTATACATTAATTGGCGAGTAAACTTTTGGTTTACTGTAACATGTTTTTCTTATTCATGTATTTCAAAAACAGTGACTAGCATAACCTCTATCACTTAGAAGTCCAAGTACTTCCTAGTTCATATATAATTATGGATTTTGATTCGATTAGGCTATTACTTTTCAGACTCTTTGGAAACCGAAGTTCTAATATAGATCAATGGGTCATATTTTTTACCATTAATTCTTTATCTGCCCGTAAAGAAAAATATGTATTAGTTCTTCAGAAACTATATTAATATTTTTACATATAGTTCTTCAGGAACTATGTAATTTGAGAAGAATAAGGAGACAAATTCATCTTAATAACATCGTAATACATAATAATAAATAGTTATAAGTTTAACTTGTAATATATATAGAATTTACAAATACTGCAAAGATGATTTTGTCCAACCAATCAAAATTAATATTAACTATTTATAATAAATTTTCTCATAAAGTTAAATGACTTTCCATTTTCTCAGTTCAAATGCGACATAAATATATGATTTTTTCTCTCAAATGTCACAGCAAAAACTAATTTAATTATAGATATATAATTTTTTTTATACTTTTTCAAAATGTATGAACTTAAAGAATTAAATAATATTTGAATTAATCCAATAATCATAATTTTTTAAACTATAATTATTATTTGCACGTGCATAATTTATTCTCATAAACAAACTCATATAATTAAAAAGAACCCAAATATAGAAGATCTTTTAAAATAAACTTTCTGAGAATAAAGTGTAAAATTGAACTTATTGTCAAAACTTCTTAACATTAATAAATATTATTTATTTAATTTGTAATACTCAAAATATATCTTTTGAAAAATTACTTACATATTGTATAAATGCTTAACTTTTCTTTTTCAACTAATTTCTTATTTAGTTAAACTCAGAATAATTTCAAATGCTCATAATAAAATTTATTGTCAATAAATCACAATAAATCATTCAAACTAAGATCATACAAATAGCATATAAATAAACAAAATATGAACAATATATCATCTCTTTAATTTGGGCACAAATAGCACAATAAAGTACCAATATCATAATATGACCATCTTTTTGGCTATTCTATTGATATGAAAATAAATTATATTCACAATTCATATTCATAAATATGCAAGTAAATTGGCACAATAAATTAACATTTCAAAGTGACCAATAACTACTTTTAATGTTTATCAACATCTTAATATTAAATACTTATAATAATATATTTCTACCAATTAATCACAAGAAATTTAAAATAATATTATATAACCTTCTAGATATAGCCTTCTGGGCTAATGATTATATTTTTCAACCTTGACTAATTTGAGCATATTTCTCTATAAGACATTACCTTGGGCATCATAACCACATTTTCATACTTTTCATGATATCTATTGATCTTTTGATTTCATAACCAATTTTAACATTTACTTTCAATAGATTAGTACCTATATTTGTCCATATGACTTTTGGTCATATTATGATATTTGCTCATGATTGTTTTTGACTATAGAGGTATCAATATCTCCTCAATTATGGTTCAACAACAAAAACCAAAGATTATAGCCTTTTAATTATTAATTCCAACAGTACAATGTGGGCATGCTCTTTATCACTCTTATAGACATGTTCCTTACTTTCACTAGCCCATAATCAATTTCTTCAAATATTAGTCTTCAGGACTATAGTAAAAATCTTTCAAATAAAGCTCTTTTATGCCATTTGACGTTTAAACTATTAGCCTTCGAGGCTTTGATATTTGTCATCATGTAGCCGTTAGGCTTTGATATTTGCCACCATTAAATCATCAAAGTGTCATAAATTTTTCTTGTCATGCCATTTAAAGGCACTCATAGTGTCCTTTAACAAAAGAACAATTATAAGAGTGATATGACTTCTAGTCATCTAATCACAGGTTCAAAAGTATTATGACTTCTAGTCATTCAATAAAATGAGATTAAAATAATACTATAATAAAATAAAATAAAATAAATAAATTCAAATTCATAATCAAATATAAATAACATTATATAATCATGTATAGAATATTGTAATAGATATAAAACGACATAATATAAACCAAACAGACATGTGCAAACAAACAATAAAACAAGAAGTATGGAAAAATCAATAAATAACACAATATTACAATAGGAAAATAATAGAATTAAAATGTACAAAAAGAATAAATTAATAAATAACCTAATATATAGCAAATGTATAGAAAATCAAAATTACATATGATAATAGGGTAAAAAAGAATTATTGAGTAAGGGAAAGTTAATAGAAAGAATATACCATAAGAATATATTAATTTACAAAAGGCATATGTAATATCCTAAATTAATTTTTAGGATTTATGTAAAAAAAATATTTTATTATAATAGAATAATAATAATATTTCTTTTTAAAAAAAAGTCAAATTTTCCGCCCTAAATAAATGTGTGGGGGTGTTAAATACACCTCCCACGATTCAATTCATCCCCTCAGGCATAGGAACGGAAGAGAGATAGAGTGGGTGAGAGAGAGAGGAACAAACCGGTGAAGGAGAAAATAAGCTTTGAAGATATTTTAGGTATATAAAATTACTTCTTTTTATCAAAATTTTTTTATGACTATTTTCTATATATTTTAAACTTCCTATTGACATTATTACTGTAGTAATTGGAGAAAATTTTAAAACTTATATATGATGTAAATATTGAGTTTTGATAAAAGATGACCATAGAAATTTAGAAATAAATAAGTTGTTAATTTTAATCGGCTTAGATTTATCTATTTATTAGTTTTTAGTATTTAAATTAATTTATTAATTGAAAATATGTTATTTATGAGATATACCATATTTTTACTAATTAAATTTAAGTTAAATAATTTATTTGGATTTTTTGGCATATTATTGAGTTTTTAATTGGTTTAGTTTTATTTATAGGGTGACTAGAGGTTTTAAAATAATTATTTTAGCTAAAATTCTATTATTTATGAAGAAAAAAATTTGATAGTTATACCATTAGAATTTTAATTAGATTATTTATTTATAAATATTTGAGGTATTATTAATTTTTGGTGGTTTGATTTTAAGATTTAAACTTCAAAGGAGATTTTTAGGATTTAAAACACAATAATTCCATATTAAGAAATTTTGAAAAATTCTTTTTATTAAAGTAAATAATCCAGAGGATGTAAATGAATATTTTAGCCTGTTAGAAAAATGTATAAGTTAGTTTTAAAATACTTAATTTTGAGTTATGAGAGTTGCAGGAATTTAGAATAAAAATTAAATTAAATTAAATTAAACATTTAAATAATATATAAGCTTAAATAATTGATTAATTAGCTTATATTAATATATGGTTATATTAATTGTATAGATTAATTATTGGTTGAGCAAAGGATTGACCTTATGGTAATCCTTTTTATTGTTTTGACGAGAGGTAACCACTTTCCACTTGTTATATATGCTAATATGTTATTTGTGAGTATTTTGTTATTTTAGAATAATGATGTGTTATTTGGAACTCGAGTAAATATATTATAGCTTTTGAGTTATGAAAATTGTTTTGTGGGATTTTTGGAATTGTGATTGAGAAGTTTGGAAAAGATATATGATTTATATCTTATGGATTATATTGAGAAAGGATTTAGCCCTATCCTACCACGTGATAAGGCTGCTATTGATGCACGTTGGTTGGTTTCCTTCGTCCCCCATAGTCCAGGATAGCCCTTTGTGGCTTCTTATTCATCCCCCAGAGTGAGGAATAAGCCTATATGTCTGATTGATCCCTCAAAGTGAGTAATAGACTTATGTGGCTTGTGTGTTAGCCCCATAGTGAGGGTTTGGATGATTGAAATTATATTTCTATGAATATATCTATATTTTTTTGAGAATTAATAATTATCCCACTTGACACCTCATGAGCACGTGTTAATATGTATGATGAGTTGGAAAGTTGGTTACTGAGACGTTTGTCTCACCCTGTGGTTTTTACTATTTTCAAGTGATAGTTCAAGTGGTGACCCATCAGGGAAGGCTCCAGAGGCATAGTGTGCTGTTATAGCTTGTATAGCCTCCCTGCTTTTGTTCTATATGCTGATTTGTTATATATTGCCACATAGGACTCATCTACTCTAATGTTATAAATTAATACTTTTAACTATTATTATCTAATATGGGAGGCCGTTAGAAGGCTAGAGGTCTTTAAGACTTTGTGTGTTATGCTATTTTGAAAGCGTGAACTTTTGACTAATGGGTTCTATGGCTTATATTAAAATGATTTGTCAGTTTGTATGTTTGAAAATATGAGTGTGGTTTGAGCTAATCATTTAATAGTATTTTTGGACTCTGGAAGTCCAAAGCCCAAGTTAATTATCAATATAGCTTGAAATATAAGTTTATTTCTTTTAACCATGATAGTAATTTTAAAATTTTAAGGTTTCTTCTTTTTTATCATGATTAATCTTCCTAATGAATTGTTTGATTTTATCTAAAAAGGTTTTGAAAAAACGATCGTCACAGCATACCTCAAATCTTCAAAGCAAACTTGTGCTGATAACGTGTTATGAAAATAAGAAAAAAAAAGCAAAATAAGAATTGAGAGAGAAAATAAGGAGTATTTCTCATCTACATATATAGGTATAAATGTCTTGTATATGGCTTCTATTTACAGGCCATCAATCATAAAAGTCTAATCTAAGAGTTACAAAAAAATGAATAAGGGAATAATGACAATAAATATGAAAAACTCCTCTAAAGTCATTTATTTGGGGTTATGAGTTTAAGACATTCAAAGATGAAGAGTCTTATAAAAAATTCTAAAAATTGCTGATTACAGACATCCACGTATATACAATATTTACAACAGCGGTGAACAATTTTGGAAGGCAAGAATTTGGCGGTAGTTCTAATGTGACTCGAGTGGCTTCACTGTTGGGGTCGGGCTATGAGGAAGTGGCAACGTGGATTTCCTGACAGCTTAATCGCACGCCATTTGATACAAAAAAATTTAGTATAAAACCTAGATAATTAATTTGTAATAATTAAAAGATTAATTAAATTGATTATATGTGATAAATATATGTTAGCTTTTTTAAAATTACTTAGTGCGTTGAAATTTGTTCTTGATAGGAACTCATTTAATATATACCATCAACATGAATACTTTAAAAAAATTATTATATTACTCATTATAGGCTAGTTTATCCCTTTATTGCAATTAGCATTGATCGCTCCCGCAAGTGTACGGGCTCAATGAAGTAAAAATCCTAGAGCAATCTAGGGTCGTACTCACAGGGAGGTTACGTTTTTACTAATTCAAATAGTACCAATAAGAATAGATGAATTGATTGATGAGATAGTATAAAATAATAAATTAAAAGTAGAAGAAAATCAAATATAAGAGGAAAATCAATCACTTAAAGAGTTTGGGTTTAGGATTTACCCTATAGGTTGTTAGTTTCTATCCTTGAATTGAGTCTTTAATTTATTATAGTGACAACCATTCTTAAAGTGTCCTAATATTCTCCTGAATTATTAGTCCCTATTTAATTAGAGTTGAATTCGTTCCCACGACACCCAAACAACTAATTAAATCTTGAAGCTATAGTTGTAAGTCACCATAAATATCTAGAACTATCCCTTGCCTAACTATTTATGTCTACTTCTCTAGATCTAGGTTCTCTCTTCACCTGCCAATCCATCAAGATCACCTATAATTTAGATTCAATGGTGGACAATCATAAAATCAAAATGAAGAATAACAGAAATAGATATAAAAATCAAAAGATATTCATAAAAGCCATAAAAAGAGTGAAAATAGAACTGATAAAAACCAGCTTCGCAGTTGAGCTATATCCCTACCCCAACTAGGGAATTTAGAAACTCATAATAAAATAAATTATAAATAGTATTGTTCTAAAATCCCCAAACATGACAAAACAAAGGAAGAAGAAAAGAGGAATAAATTGCCAAAGGATCCAATAGAGGTCCTTTGCTCAGCTGCTGTCACAGGATGAACAAAGGTAGTAACTTCGCTGATTTGCTGTCGCAAACAATGCTCTGTTGCTGCCTCTGGGAATGCTCTCCGATGCTTTCTCTCTCGTCTCCTTTGATCCTATTTATAATGGTTTTGCATCTTCTCTCCCTTGAATCTACCGCCTCTTATCCATATCCATATATCTTCAATATAATATAATATATTAGATGATTTCCCTTGTGTTACTGCTGCCACCGTTATCCTTTTATCTCCTTCCTTGTACTTAATCAATATAATATAATATATTATATTATTGCAATTGATTCATTCCTTGAATCCGCATGCCTCACGCCCCTGAGCAAATATTACTTCCCTTTTTTTATCTTTTATTTGTGATATTTCCTTCTCTCAATAATTTTATATCTCCTGCAGTAAAGATAATAAAAGATTTGAGTAGATTTATTGCAAAATCATCTTTTATCCCATAATTGATAAAAGAGAGGAAAATCTACAAAAGATAGTTAAATAGGTATAAGATATCCATAAATTTAACCAAATAAATCAAAATATACACCTTTTTAATTATAAAATATAGACTTATCAAATTCTCCCATACTAAATCCTTTGCACTCTTGGGCAAAGATACGGAAAAACATCATGATAAACAACTAAAAACAAGTAAATGAATTAATCAGGTTTGAGCACAAGAGTGATAATCCAATTAATTAAATTCTTCAAGCCAACGCTAGTTACAAAATAATAAATGTAATGAAATCAATCTCTATGAACACAATTAAGATAAAGGAACAAGATGGAAGAGAGCACTCTTAGGGATATAATTGTTTCACTCATCTCATCTTTTTCAGGGTTCTTTCACTCAATCCTACCTAGACTAGCCTCCTACCATAAGCTTGTAATAGTTCTAAGTATCTGCAGTCAGTTACATGTGTGTTCTTTAATCAAGAGATCTTTATAGGCTTGTAATGATGGAGAAAGGCCACATGGAATCGAATGTGAAAAATAGAAAGTAATAGCATGGATGTAATAATAATTAAATAGCATGAAATCATGTCATAAGGGATGTAGGATTGATAAGTGTGCTAGTACGAGTTGATACAGGTGTCTTCTTTCTTTTCTTCTTCTTCTTCTTTTATTTTGCTTTTCTTTCTTTTTCTTGAGCATTCCTTCTTTTTCTTATATTTTTTTTCTCTTGCGCCATTTTTCTTCTTTCCCTTTTTTTTTTTTTTTTGCACCCTGTATATAAAAGATGTAGCACAATATCTTGATAATAATAATTTTCTAACATGAATAAAAATGCTATATAAAAAAAATTTCATGCATATATACCTTTCTATAAAATTGATGGCTAATGAAAAGTGATAGGCCCAAAGGAGGTAACTAGGGATATATTATGTGTATCGCTTGTGTTTGGGAAAAAAAGGATTTAGAATTAGAACGCCTCTATCATATTAAAGAATTGCACATGAGTTAGACAACAAATAAGATAATTAAGACAAGTTCTGAAGAGAAACTAGCATAGGAGGTAATCACAATTTAAAATATTTAAGGCCTAGAATACTTCTAACAAGGTTATCTCTCTTATAGTCCTATTCACAAAGCCTCACTGAAGACTTCGATTGTTCTCAATGCATTAAATCACCTGTCTCTAAGTGGCTCTTAGAATTTTAATCAATAAAAAATAATCACAATCAGCATTGGACTTGAAAAATTCATGCAAGTATCCGTACAATCAAGATGACAATTTTAATGAAAAACAGAAGTCAAGAATTTAAATTCAGAGAAATTTTCAATTAATAAGGCATATTCAAGAGGTTAACTAATCAATCAGTTCATTCCCTCCCCCACACTTAAATAAAACATTGTCTTCATGTTACAAAAAGTAAAGAAGAGAAAGGAACTAGTACTCCCCTGATTTATATTTTTTTATTATAAAAACCTGGAGTGAGGTCCTTATGGAAAAAAATTGTGGGGATAATAGACAATAAATGAAATATGAACAAATTAAGGAAAATAAATAAATTAAAATAAAATAAATGAAAAGTTATTGGTTTGCCTCCCAACCAGCACTAATTTAATGTTTACAGCTAGACGCAGTTGTAGTGGGCTTAGACTTCATTAAGAGAGATGGATTTTGATGTCTCAACTTGGACTCCTTCATAATATAGTATTGTCCATTAACCACAAATGTCCTTCCATTATTAGCTTGAACTGCAACAGCTCAATATGGCTTTACATCTATAACTTCAAAAGGTCTAGACGAGCTTGATCTCAACTTACCTGGGAATAACTTCAAGTGGGAGTTAAATAGTAAAACTTTTTGCCCAACTTTAAATCCTCTCTTTAGAATTCTTTTTTCATACCAAGCTTTAGTTCTCTCCTTGTATATACGAGCATTCTCAAAGGACTCCCTTCTAATCTCATCTAACTCATTGAGTTAAAGAACACATTTGTCACCTGTAGCTTTCAAATCATAGTTCAAAGCACACACATCCCAATATGCTCGATGCTCAATCTCTATAGGAAGATGACATGACTTGCCATATACCAATCTGTAAGGGGACATACCTAATGGTGTCTTATATGCAGTTCTATATGCCCACAATGCATCATTCAACTTTAGAGACCAATCTTTCCTAGATGCACTTACAGTTTTTTCCAATATGCCCTTTAGCTCCCTATTAGAGACTTCTACTTGGCTACTAGTTTGAGGATGATATGTGGTGCTTGCTCGAAGATGACACCCATATTTGGCTAACAAGGATTTGAATTGGTGGTTCCTAAAATGCAACCCATTATCACATATAATAGCTCTAGGGACACCAAATCTAGAAAAAATCTGTTTAACAAATCTAACCACTTTAGATGCTTTGTTATTTGGCAATGCAACAGCTTCTACCCATTTAGTAACATAATCAACGACAACAAGTATATAGAGATTACCGTAGGAGGGAGGAAAAGGCCTCATAAGTCAAGGCCCCAAATATCAAAAGGTTCAACCTTGATATACCTTGCTGGGGTATCTTATGCCTCTTACTAATGGTACCTCTTTGTTGGCATTTGTCACAAGTTGTCACAAAGGTCCTTGCATCCTTGAATAGTGTAGGCCAATAAAACCCACTTTGAAGTACTTTAGCTACCATCCTGTTTGCCCCATGGTGGCCCTTATAAGGTGATGAATGGCATCCTTCAAGAATTTGAACCATCTCCTCATTTGGCACACATCTCTGTATGATCCCATCTGCACACCTTCTAAATAGAAGTGGCTCATCCCAAAGGTAATGTCTTGCTTATGCTAGGAATCTCTTCCTTTGATAATTATTCATGCTATACGGGACTATATTTGTAACAACATAATTAACAAAATCTGCAAACCAAGAAGCAAGTAGAGATTTAACCACCCAAAGTCTCTCATCTAGGAATTCTTCATTTATAGGAGTGTTATTTTGGGGTAGATGTTCTAGTCGAGAGAGATGATCTGCAACTAGATTTTCTGCACCCTTTTTATCTCTAATTTCAACATCAAATTCCTAAAAAAAAAAAAAGAACCCATCTAATCAATCTAGCTTTAACATCTTTTTTTTTCATCAGATATTTTAGATCTTGGTAGTTAGTATAAACAATCACTTTAGAACAAGAAAGATAGGATTGAAATTTTTCAAATGCAAAAACCACAGCCAAAAATTCTTTTTCAATGGTAGCATAATTACATTGTGTTCTATCTAAGACTCTACTTGCATAGATGACATGTAAGCTCTTGTTCCTTCTTTGTCCTAAAACAGCCCCTATAGCAAAATCACTAGCATCGCACATAATTTCAAAAGGGAGACTCCAATCAGGGGGAACAACTATGGGAGCAGAAACCAAGGCAGATTTTAATTTATTAAAAGCACTCAAACAAGCATCATAAAAAATAAAAGGGGTATCCTGCACAAGAAGGTTAGTGAGAGGTTTAGCAATTTTAGCAAAGTCCTGAATGAATCTTCTATAAAAGCCTGCATGACCTAGGAAACTCCTTATGCCTTTCACTAAGGTGGGTGGAGGCATATTTTCAATAGTTTCAACCTTTGCCTTATCCACCTCAATTCCTCCTTCTGAAACTTTGTGGCCTGGGACTATACATTCATTCACCATAAAGTGATATTTTTCCCAATTAAGTACAAGATGTGTCTCTTGACATCTTTGCAAAACTTTAGAAAGATTGGTCAAACAAAAATCAAAGGTATCACTAAATACAGAGAAATCATTCATAAAGATTTCAATTATATCCTTTACCATATCAGAAAATATAGCCATCATACATCTTTGGAAAGTAGCAGCGACATTACAAAGCTCAAAGGGCATCCTACGGTAAGTATAAGTACCATAAGGATAAATAAAACTTGTTTTCTCTTGGTCTTCTGTTGCTATTGGTATTTGAAAATACCTAAAGTAACCATCTAGAAAACAATAATAACTATGCCCTACTATTCTTTCCAACATATTATCCATAAATGGAAGAGAGAAGTGGTCTTTATGTGTTGTTTCATTTAATTTTCTATAATCTATATAAACGTGCCACCCAATTACCATTCTTGTGGAGATAAGCTTATTCTTATCATTTTTTACCACAATTGTACCTCTCTTCTTTGGGACTACTTGCACAGGACTCGCCCAAGAATTATCAGAGATAGGATAAATAATACCTGAATTAATCAATTTCAAAACTTCTATTCTAACCACTTCCTTCATATGTGGGTTAAGCCTTCTTTGTTATTGCACCTTCGGTGTGTAATTTTTCTCCATAAGGATTCTATGTGTACAAATAGAGGGGCTGATGCCATTTATGTCAGTTATAGACCATCCAATGGCCAACTTAAACTCCCTCAAGACCCTTAACAGCTTATCTTTCTTATCAGAATTTAAAGCAGAAGAAACTATAACAGGAAAAGTGTTAGAATCACCTAAAAATGCATATTTTAAATGAGAGGGAAGGGGCTTCAATTCAACAGAAGGTGGTGAGTTTGGGGAGGGGAGGGGCAATAAATTGCCTAATCCTAGATCTTCATAATGCCTTGTATGATGTTTATTTTGCAATTTCAAAAGCATCCAAACTCATTATTGTCTCTATGAACTCATCCTCCCTTTCTTTTTTATTTAAGCTTAGTGCGATGCATGCCTCAAGAGGATCACTATATTAGTACCTATTAAAATGTTCTTGGGCTAGTGTATCAATAACATCAATATTGCTAAAAACATTCTCATCAAAGCAAGGAAACTTTGTAGCTTTAGATACTTGAAATAATTCGTTTTGGTCACCCACTCGAAAAAGTAATGTTCCTTCACGTACATCAATTAAAGCCCCACCAGTTACTAAAAATGGCCTCCCTAATATTAGAGAGATGTTCTAGTTATCCTTAATATCTAAAATAATAAAATCAGCAGGAATATAAAGTTTACTGACTTTAAATATGATATCTTCAACCACACCTCGTGGATATCTAATTGACCTATCTGCAAGCTGGAGGGTCACATTGATCGGTTTAATATTTATCATCCCAAGCTTTCTGCATAAAGAATAAGGCATCAAATCAACACTAGCACCTAAATCACATAAATAATTTTCAATAATATTAGAACCAGTATAACAAGGAATAGTGAAACTCCTCGGATCTTTCAGTTTGGGTGGTAGCTTCTTCTGTATAATTGCATTGCACTCCTTTATAAGTGACACTGTGGCATAATCTTCCAACCTTTGCTTGTTTGAAACTATATCCTTGATGTATTTGAGATAATAAGGTGTCCTTGCTAAGGCTTCTATAAATAACACATTAATTTGGATATTTCTTAACATCTTGAGAAACCTTTAGAAGCTTGAATCTTGATCTTTCTTTTTAAGATGCTCAGGATATGGGATAGGAGGTACATAAGGTTTGAGTCCAGATGGAAAAGGACTACTTTGAATCACATTATTGGCTTTAGGAACTTCAATTACCTCATCATTATCTCCAGTATTCTTCTTATCACTTACCTTGTTATAAGTCCTTTTAGCCCTAATGTTAGCTTCTTGAAGTTCTTTACCATTCTGTAATGTGATTGCCATGACTCCCTCCCTTGGATTGACTTCAGTATTGCTAGGAAATTTGTTTTGACCTTGTCCGGTAAGCTTAAGCAAGCTAGCCAAATTGCTTATTTGAGCTTCCACGTTTTTCATAGAGTTTCCCATTTGCGACTCTATATTTCTTACGGAGGCTTGAGTTGATGCAACTGCTTGCTTGAGTTGGTCAATTTCTTGATTCATGTTCTTCATGTGGTTAGCTTGGTGAGTGGCCATTTGAGCTAAAGCTTCCTCAAACCTTATTGTGCGATCCTCCATTGTGTTTCTTTGCTGTTGGAACCTAGTGGTGCTTGTGGCCTTTGAAGGGTAGAACTTTTCCAAGCGAAATTAGGATGATTTGTCCACCCTAGATTATATGTGTTGAAGTATGAGTCGTTCTTGGAATTGGCACCCATATAGTTAGCCTCCTCCACATAATCACCATTATTGCTTGCATGAAGAGAATTATAATAGAGAAGAGAAGTAGAAAGGGAATTAACAGGATTAAAATTTTTCACTAATAAATTCAAACTCTTTGTTAAATCCCTTAAGTCAAGAGAGAGGTTTGAAGTAGTGACTTTGTTAGCCATCGCCCTCCTTCCTTGAATTAACTTTTGCCTTGAATTTGATGCTAGAGTCTTGTAAATGTCCTCTCTTTCTTCAGCTGTCATGTTATTTGGATCACCATGAGCTACATTATCGACTTTGCTTTGATTGTCCGATGTGAGCCCATTATAGAAAAAGTCCATTAAGAGTATATGTGGTAATTGATGATGACGACATTGGCTAATGAGGAGATTATACCGCTCCCATGCTTCATAGAATGAATCATCACCCTATTGTGTAAAGAAGTGAATCTTGTCCCTTAACTCTGAAGTCTTCTGTGGTGAGTAATATTTTAGCATAAACTGCTCGTATATCTGATTCCAAGATGTTATAGAACCTTCTGGTAAGCGTAGAAGCCATTGACGAGCATCTCCCTTCATACAGTGTCACACCTTACTTATATAGTATCTTAGCATTCATTTAAAACCATTCCAGACCATGTTGGATGGTCTTACACTTAAAAATTTCAATTTGGACGTTAATTTTCGAAAAATTACTGTTCACTGTCTAGTTTTCAGATTACAGGTCCAACTTTGAAAAATCATGACTAATTCTAGAAAAATCGTATGGAGATGTTCCAAAATTCTAAAGAAATATCTTTCAATACTCTTTAAGGAAAAAATATTCAAATGAACTCATCCTCATTGAAAACGTACAGTTTATTGGATTAAGATTACTATTCGTTTGGTAAAATCTGGACTTTTCAGATTCTGCGCCTTAACTTTAAAAATTCATATATCTTCGTATACACATCCAAATGAGGTAATTCACCATTCATTTTAAAGCTTGGGATGTGCACTATAGGTATACCAAATTTCGTAGCTTAACTCATTCATATGATAGGTCAAACTGAAGCTCGAAACTAACTGCTCCATGACCTACGTTTTATCCCTTAACATTTTTTTACTTTAATTCTTTTTATTTCTTTGGCATACCTAACATGGGCTTACTTTTTCCCATTCATGCTCATACATTCCTATACATGCCATATGCTTTATAATTAAATATATGGCATTCACAACATAATTATAACATAAGAGAATTATACATTGAACATAATCTCAATCATTAGCATCAATAATTCTCCACTTCTTCTCCTTGCTTCTCATGCCATTAGTGCCTATCATTGATTGACCTAAATGGTTGGTTAGGGAGGGGTGGGATTCGGGAAAATCTCAGTAGGAAACATTACCACATACATGCACAAGATGGATGCTAGTGTATGGTATGTAGTTTTTCATAAACTTAAGTTAATTAGTGACATGCCATCATGCTTTATGCTTGGTATAAAAATGCATGGCCATGGGAACGTATTAAAAACAGCATTTCTAGCAACAATCATCATGTCACAACATCATTCAAACAACAAATACAAACCAACACATGAGCATACCATGTCAAGCACAAAAAGGGTAAGTTCACTACCTTGCACCTCAAGCTTTCCTCTTACTTTTCCTTTGACTCCCTTGACTGTCCAACCATGTGGGCATTCGGTCAACATCACCAAACATCCTCTTGGATGTTCCAAAGGTCCTAAACATAACCATAATGATCACACAATCCATTAGGACCATTAGATTACATAAAGTTCAAGACTAGCTTTCTTGAACCTCAACCTTTCTCTTAGTCTTAGGGTTTTCTTTCTAACTTTTCTAATATAAATCTTATCATTTCCCATCCTTAAGATCCATTTCTTGTCAATTAGGACCACTTTAGATGGCCTTAGATTCAAGAATACCAAATCTGGAAATTTTGGTTCGCGGGTACTGTTCACGCAGAATCTCCAGAATTTTTTGCTCAACTTTGAAAATTCATAATTAAATATAGAAAACTCCAAATTGAGTGCTTCCAAGTTTCACTGAAATATCCATAAGTTAAATTTAAAGGAAAAATAGTTTCATGAACCAATTCTATGCCAAACAGTACCGGAATTGTACGGAACTCGACACTCTCCCAAAAGTTCAACACTGTTTCCAGATTTCAAATCCTAACTTTGAAAAATCACCATAAATCGTACACATATCCAAATGAAGTGTTCTACCTATGGATTTAAATCTCACAGAGTTTATTTTAAGCATGCCAAATTTTAGAACCAGATATGAACAGTAACTAATTTGAAATAGGTATCAAATGAGCACGTAATTCTTCCAATTTTCACATAGATCCACTTGGATCGACCATACTTTGAGGTATTCTAGCAAGATCTAACAACCAAACTCCCTTCCCCACTCATCAACCATTTCAACCAGCCATCAAAAGGGAGAGAAGACATATTTTTTAACCTTAAAAGAGAAGGAAAACAAGACAAGAACACATCTAGAACCAAGATCTCACCTTGAATATTTGATTGATGACCAAAGTTGATAGCTTTCCTTGGTTCTCCTTCCAAAACCCTCTCTTTTCCTCTTCTCTTTGCCTTGGACGAAATTCCCATCTGATTTAGGGGAGAGATGAGCTCTTTAGTGCTTTCAAAATATCTCATCTACCACATTTAATGAAAGTCCAAGTGTCAAATGCCTAAGCCTTCTTGAAACCTCTCTCTTAATTAACTTAATTCATAATATAATTACATTCCAAAGTCAAGATCCTCTCCATTGGTAGCTTAACACTTGGAAAGCTTTAATTACCATCCTTTAAAGGCTTGACAAGTGGCGACTTGTGGGCCAAGTAAAGTGCAAGACTCTGATTAACACTTTATCTCTGGGTTTAACTTCTTTTCTATAATTATAGTGCTCTGACCTCTGTAATTATTTTCTGTCAAATCCATAAATTCCCTTTAATTCTAGAGAGTATCTATAAATTTTCTTAGGCCATAACACTTCCTTTAAGCCTTGCATAAAATTCATTTACTAAAATACCCTTTTATCGGCAAAACTGGCTCTTTAATTTATTAAAGCCACTCCACTGGCTTTTGGTTGCGGGACTAATTTTATAAATTAGTACAACCTTCTAACCTCATTTTTATATACATTTTTTAGGTCTCTTGCTATTTTAAATAATTATCTCAAATGGTATACTTTTTATCGGTAATAACCTCATAAATTCCATTGAAACTGCCTCAGGGGTATTTTTGTCTTTTCTCTTCACAGAAGAGTCTTATAATATTATTTCCCATTTTTTTTGGATTTTCTTGGAATTCTTTGTGTACTCTTCCATTTTTATCCCTGTTGGTCATAACTTTTAGAATTTACAATTTAGTCCCTGGTTAGACTTAACTTCATATAATCCTCTCTTTGAGGCTTCTAACTCAACCTTTGGCCTATATCTAGTCTTTTTTTCTCTCTCTAGGCCTTCGAGACTTTACTAGAGTCTCTGACCTTGATTATACTAAAGCCCCTGAAAAACTTTTACTTTGCAGTTTAGTCTCTGAAACTGCTTTGACTTCCTTTCTCATCTTTGGGACTTATGCTCAAAAAGGGTCTAGTAGCCTATTCAATTCAAGCTACTTTTGATACCTCTAGGCCTAAAAGTTTGGATGTTACATACAGTATGGAAAGCAATGCAATTTCAAATCGTCATTTGATAAGCCATTCAATAGCAATGTGTCAATTACTGCATAATACTCGCTTATAAAATCCATGGCATCTTCAGTTGTATGCCCATTGAAATTGGGCAGTGCATTTAGATGTATATTTTTAAATTCATAATTGCACGTAGTAGTACTTAGCTTAATGCAAGATGGATTAGAAGTAATAAGGGGGCGTTGAATATCACGGAACGTGATATTTTACTCTAGAACAATAACACCCTCGGCCATCTCTCTTCTTTGTTGACTTCTATTTTTTCTGCAAAACTAATAGGAGTCAAAGTAGAGTTACCAAAACTTCTTAATTGCATAAAAAAATTAAAATAAAATAAAGAGAAAAAAATAAAAACAAAAATTAATACAAAATAAAGAAAAATAAAATTTGAAGAATTAGTAAATCCATAGCCTCCTCGGCAACGGCGCCAAAAACTTGATCGCTCTCGCAAGTGTACGAGCTTGATGTAGTAAAAATCCCAGAGTAATCTAGGGTCGTACCCACAGGGAGGTTGCATTTTTTCTAATTCAAATAAGTAATAATGAGAATAGATGAATTGATTGATGAGATAATATAAAATAATAAATTAAAAGCAGGAAAAAATCAAATATAAGAGGAAAATCAATCACTTAAAGAGTTGGGGTTCAGGATTTACCCTATGGGTTGCTAGTTTTTATCCTTTGAATTGATTCTTTAATTTATTATAGTAACAACCATTCTTAGAGTGTCCTAATATTCTCCCAAATTATTAGTCCCTATTTAATTAGAGTTGAATTCATTCCCACGACACCCAAACAACTAATTAAATCTTGAAGCTATAGTCGTAAGGCACCATAAATATCTAGAACTATCCCTAGCCTAACTATTTATGTCTACTTCTCTAGATCTAGGTTCTCTCTTCACCTCCCAATCCATCAAGATCACCCATAATTTATATTCAATGGTGGCCAGTCATAAAATCAACATGAAGAATAAGAGAAATAGATATAAAAATTAAAAGATATTCATAAAAGCCATAAAAAGAGTGAAAATAGAACTGATAAAAACCAGCTTCGCAGTTGAGCTATATCCCTACCCCAACTAGGGAATTTAGAAACTCATAATAAAATAAATTATAAATAGTATTGTTCTAAAATCCCCAAACATGACAAAACAAAGGAAGAAGAAAAGAGGAATAAATTGCCGAAGGATCCAATAGAGGTCCTTTGCTCAGTTGCTGTCACAAGATGAACAAAGGTAGTAACTTCGCTGATTTGCTGTCGCAAACAATGCTCTGTTACTGCCTCTAGGAATGCTCTTCGATGCTTTCTCTCTCGTCTCCTTTGATCCTATTTATAATGGTTTTGCATCTTCTCTCCCTTGAATCTACCGCCTCTTATCCATATCCATATATCTTCAATATAATATAATATATTAGATGATTTCCCTTGCGTTACTGTTGCCACCGTTATCCTTTTATCTCCTTCCTTGCATTCAATCAATATAATATAATATAATATAATATAATATAATATTGATTCATTCCTTAAATTTGCATGCCTCACACCCCTGAGCAAATATTATTCCCCTTCTATTTTATCTTTTATTTGTGATATTTCCTTCTCTTAATAATTTTATATCCCCTGCAGTAAAGATCATAAAAGATTTGAGTAGATTTATTGCAAGATCATCTTTTATCCCATAATTGATAAAAGAGAGGAAATTCTACAAAAGATAATTAAATAGGTATAAGATATCCATAAATTTAACCAAATAAATCAAAATATACACCTCTTTTATTATAAAATATAGACTTATCAAGCATACTACAATTAAACTTAATCATGCATGCAACCATTCGCACATTTCATATATCATTCTCATACATTTTCATACTCAATTTCACATACCAATCTCTTCATTCATCATTACATAGCATCAATGGTATTATTCTTATCATACATCACGTAAGGAGATACGTAACTTAACACATTTCTCAAGTTTTTCTCTTCTTTCTTTGTTCCTTACCATGCATTCTTCTTCCCTTGCATATCATACCTATTATGGTTGGATAAGGGAGGGTGAGATTCAGAAGAATCTCAGCAGCAACTATTACTATATATGTATGCAAGATGAATACAAGAGCATGACATACTTACCTTATCTATCACAAGCTAGTTATTAATATGCTTTTATACTCAATATTTTATATTTTCATACATGTCCATGGAATAACTAGAAACAGAGCATCATTCATTCACATATATCTCATTTTACTATCAATTAACATCATACACATCAACACACAAGTTTACGCATCAAGCACACAATAAAGATAAGTTCACCACCCTATAACTCTATGCTTTTCCTTTTGCCCCCTTTTACTTCCAACTATCAAGATTGCTTATCAACCTTTCCCTTTCTATTTCTTACTATCTTATGATCCTAAATACATCACATATCATTGCCATTCATTTATTAGAGCCATGGTAACAAACAACATTCATACATAACTCCCTGGAATATACTTTAACTTTTTAACCTTAACTTTTAAGCTTTAATTCTAATCTTTCAAAAATTATTTCCACATGCTATTCTCACATAATTTTGCATCTAGAATATATTTTCAAGCTCAAATTCAACAAAACCCAACTCCTTCCCCTAAACAAGCCTTGGCTGAACAATAAGGTCTTAGGGTTCAAAGTTTTCATTTTCAATTCCAATGTTTCCAAACTTGTTTTCTCATCTATATCCCATACAATTTTTCATTGTAAACACATTGAAAGTATAAAAATCATTAAAATTCAACCCTAGCATCAACATAAGGGGAAGTTGAATTCTTTTCATTTGCATCACACAATCATTTGATTCTTGTTCCTTTCTAACCTTTAAACATGATTCTATCATCAATCAATCTTTTTCATAACTTAAAACATATTTGGATAGCACCTTTCCTTAGGGTTCATGCTTCCGAATCTCACAAAAACCATAGCCAAGCTTTACAAGACATAAAGCATCATGAACTACGTCCAAAATCATGATCTTACCTTATCTTAAAGCTTGTCTTGCATGAAACTTGAAGCTCTTCCCCTTTCGCTCTTCTTTCTCTTCTCTCCCTCTCCTCCACGGCCTCCCTCTCTTCTTTTTCTATGTTAGCTGAAAATCTCTAAGCAAAGGGATGGGGAGGGATATTTATAATGTTTTAGTTATCATTTATCTAGGATTAGTCTAAGTTACCTTTACCATTTTACCACAACACATTTGTCTCTTGATTAGGCCTTGTCTTCCATGATTTTGCCGTGTGTTCCCTTGCATCATCTTGCTTACCTCATCTCCCTTACATCATCGAGCTAGGTGGCACAGTTTTGGAAGACGAAGAAAGAAGAGAAAACCCAATTGAACTCATGCACATTCTCTTCTTGCCAAATGTCTTTAATTTATTTGTCATGTGCCTTATAATCTATTATTTTAATCCTTTTTTTAAGTTTTAATTTTGACAAAACATATAATTTCAACCTTGTTCTCTTCATCAAATTATCACCAAAACAAGGAGGAAAAAAAAAGAAAATCTATGAATAATTATACCGTTACCTATCCCTCTACCTATTTCATAATTGGAAACAACATCGATTACTTTCTTGGGTCTTGACTTATCTAGTGTCATTGGTATGTGTTATTGCATGCTTCTCTCATTATAAATAACTCCATATGCTACAATAATGTTAAATATTAGGCAAGAGGAGCTTTTAGGGTTTTTGTCCCTTAAAAGAAACATCAAATCATTTTATTCTACTGTGACTTTGACCAAATACTTTCTGATATTTTTTGGCTCTGAAAATTTATTCCTCTGCTTCATTAACTCCCTTTTATTGAGAGAAATTTCTCTAATTTTTCTTAGGTCAAAACTCAACCAGTAAATACCTCTTTTATAGATTTTCTAGATACCCTATTCTATAAAATTTGACTTTAAATTTCTTTAAAGCAAATCTTTGTACTTTCAAGGGTTGGAGATAATTTGACAATATGTTATAAACTCCAAACTACCTTTTTCTGATTTCTGTCTAGATAATTGAGAACTCTGTAGATTTAAAATAATTAACCTTGGCTAATATTCCCTTAATTAGCCAAAAGTATTCATAATTACATAAAATTATCTAATAAATCAGTCTCATTTTGTTTTGCCTGTTGGGACTCAAATACTATTTTAAACCTTGTACTTTACTTTTTTTAATGAATTTTCAAAAAATTTTAGGAATTTCGGTCGTAGTTTCCAATAATTTCTTTTCTTAACCGAAAATTTTCAAAATGAACATTTAGTCCCTGCCTGAGTTTCACTTCAAAAATTGTTCCATCTCTGTTTCTACTATTTTATCTAGCCCTTAGTCGATTGTGAATCCCTCAATTCATATACTTAGCTCCTAAGATTTTATCGGGGTCTCTATCTTCTTTGTCCCTTAGTTTCAGAAAACTTTTACTTTATAATTTGGTCTCTAAGAATCGTTCTATCTTTTTAGAAAATTTCTAGGACTCTTACTAAGAGGTCTGATAGCCTATCTATTTCAAGCCATTTTTTACACTTTTAAACCCAAAATTTGAGATGTTACAATACCATGGCTTGCTTTGTTAGCCATTGTGGTGGGAATTCCACCATTGAAGGTTTGAGCAATGGAGTGCCTTTAATGCGTTGGTCATATTTTGTAGACATTTTTTTTTGTTGCAAGAATTGTATTTGTAATGAGTAGAAGGTGGGGTTGAAACTTGATTCCGATGAAAGAGGACTAATCTCACACCAAGAAATCAGCAAAAAAGTGGATATGTTGCTTGAAGATGAGAGCATAAGGGCAAGGTCCATAAAGCTAAAGAATATAATCATGAATAATATAACATAAGGGCAAGGTCTATGAATTTCATTTTTTTCATTTTTTAAAAATATTAATTATAAATGAAGTGTAAGGGAGGAAAAATCTTAATAAGTTTGATTTTGAAAAAAAAAAGTGGGATTATAAAATTGGGTAAAGGTCCAAAAATTATTACATGAACTTTTAGCCAAAGTGTGCCCACCATCATAAGCTTTTTATAGAGGTGCAAAAATATCATGAGCTTGTAAAACAAGAGCAAAAATAATATAGCTGTTAAATTTGTCCACCTGCCATTACTTTTGCTTTGGAGACCACACTAATATTATCATGGTACAAAAATACCTATAACTCGGGGGAAAAAAAAGATGAAGGTGAAAAAATATTCATAAACTTTTAACTATAATACATCAAACACTATATGCTTTTTCAAAGAAGCAAAAATACTCATGAACGTGAAAATAATAAATTAATTCTCAATTTTAGCCCCAAAAAAAACTCTATTAAACTATATGATATTAGTATAATAAAATTAATAATTTTAGAGTCAATGTATACCCTTGGTCTTCTAATTTTACATCAAGTTTTAATTGTTTCTTAAATTTATTGAGTATATTTCGAGTTCTGTAATGTTAACATCAATGGTCTTACTAAAAATTAGATAACATCTTCATTAGGTTGTATTTTAAATGTTTTCAACTACAAATTTTAAATTGAAAATTAATATTTCAATGTTTAATTGCAGAGTTATCATTTAAATTCGTTGAATCAATTTTTTTTTTGGTTAATCTGACTAATAGTGTTGACATTAAAGGACTAAAAAAAATATTTTATAAACTGAAAGACTAAATTAAACTTGATGTAAATTTAGAAGGTCAAACTTATATATTAACCTAAAATTATTAGTATTTTAGTATTATATTAAAATTTGATAGATTCTTTCCCCAAAAAGAATTGGTTTGTTTGAAGGGTAGCGGGTGCTTTTGCATGCGTGAAAAAGACATATGGTGTTTGGCGTATTCTGGGTAAAATTTTATAGATATTTATACACATTTATTCTTTTTTTTTTTTTTTTTGAGTTAGGAGTATTTCGGTAGTTTAAAATATTAGTGCGGGTTCAACTGCAAAAAGTAATACTCGTTAAGCAAATGTAACGGTTGTGTCATTTTTCTCTAGTTTTCCAAGTTCATAAGTAATTTTGTATCTCCAAAAAACTTATAATGATGAGCGCATTTTGGATAAAACCTTATGGTTATTTTTTCAAGTTTATCCTATAAAATTTTAATAAAAAATATAAAATAAAAGAGTAAAAAATAATTAAAATTTTTATTTAGGAACAAATTAAAATAGACTAGCCTCTATTATTAAATCAAATATATTCTCCACCTTTTAAGCATCACTAGCCCCACTCGCATTGCCGGGGGAGGGGGAGTGGGCAATAATTCTTGTCATTCTGGTTTGTTTGTTTACTTTTTTTTGCCAACGATTCTGATTTGTTTGTTGAACTACATATAACTAGTCACGCGCACATGCATACATATGCATATAAAGTAGGACCAAAAGAGAACCAGAGTCGAAACTTTAAGTTGACAGAATATAATATAACTCCTAATTTTGTTGGAGGGGTAAGAGATTTTAATGAAGTTTAATTTAAAAAATAAAAGGTTAAGGTGCACCCATTATTTTAAAATATTTTGGGCAATAAAATATTTTTTGGTGCATTCAATTTCTTAAAGTATTTTTTAGGCATATTCAGCACCTTAAAATATTTTTTTGGTGTATCCAGCATCAAACAAAAAACAAATTTAGGGTGTTAGACACAGCTAAAAAATATTTTAGGATGTTGGATGCACCATAAAATACTTTTGAATGTTGGACTCACTCAAAAAAATATTTTGAGGTATTGGAAGCATCTTAACCAAAAAAATAAAAATAAAAATATAAAAATAAAACAGATATAAAATAAAAGAATGTTGGAAAAAATATATAAAGCAAAATAATAAGAAAAATTAATTAAATTTTTCCAACTTTATTTTTCTATGTTTTTTCAAATTAAACTCACTGAAACTTTTATCTCCACAGTTCCAATCAAATGCATTAGTGTCCCGAGGAGAAGAATTAAATGTACGCATGGGCAATCATGTTTCTGCCCTCCAGCTCCCCTACATGTGATCATAACAAAAAATACACCCTCCATTGTTGACTTTAGAAGGCTTTCATCTTTGTATTTATAAATCAATTTATAAAAGTAGAATCTATCTATAGTCTACAAACGAGATCTTATAATTAAAATTAGAGATAATATTATCTTTTTAATTTTTTTCCCATGAATATTATTAATTATTTATAGTGAAATATGAATTGGAAGAGATAAACAAGACTTCGTTAAATCTCATTATATATAATTTTAAACATTATTTTATTAAATTAAGTAATTTTAGGAACATGAATTAATTTTAACTAATTGTATATTTGGGATTGTGTGAATTAATTAAATATAACTTATAATTAAGAATGAAGGGAATAGGGGAAATTGCAAATAAAAACCTCTGAATATGTAAAATTGTGATTTGGGACCCAAAGGACCCGGTCTCATTTTTGCAAATATGAAATGTGGATGAAATGTATGAAAGGCCCCTCAGTCAAATTGTAATTTATTCTATTGAAGTTGTCATTCGCTAAAGTGAATTTTTTATTTCTCACAGTCAACTCGTCATTTGGCATACCCTCAATCAAATTGTGATTTGGTTTACTAAAGTTGTCATTCGTTAAAGTGAACTTGTTATTTCTCATAATCAACTTGTCATTTGGCTGATGGGATTTTAAGCATTTCACCACGATTTCATATTTGCAAAAATAAGACCGGGTCCTTATTTGCTATTTTCCAAATTAAAAATCTCAAATTACAATTTTACATATTTGGGGGTCTTCATTTGCAATTTTCCCAAGGGAATATGATCGACGCCAATTCTAGTGAGGATGATGGATGCGGCTTCTCTCCGCTACCCTTTTGGTCCGCTGCCCTCCTTTGCTCCCAAAACTCTGCCGTTTTGGGGGAAAACAATCGAGGGTCAGTACTTTTTTAATTTTTTTAAAATAATCTAATATCTTAAAATATTTTTTTAGTATTATTGAGTATCCTAAATTAGTTATTAGTATACCCAACATTTTAAAATATTTTATTAGCAGCACCAATATCTAACATTTATTATTTTGAAGTATTTTTCAGTAACACCTACTATTTTAAAATAATTTTTGATCCACTTAGTGAATTAAAATATCTTTTCATTGACACCCACTATATGACAACTAAAGAGTTGAAGTATTTTCTTTTCTTAGTACTATCTAATATAATAAACTAAATTTTAATACATCCAGCATGCTAAATTATTGCACAAAAGGTTACTTCAATATACTAAGTCTCATTGAAAAAATATTTTAAGATGTTGAATACACTAAAATTTAGTTTAAGATACCAAGTGCTATTGAAAAAATAATTCAATGTAATAGATGTTAGATACTAGGTATCACTGCAAAATTTTTAGTATACTAGGTGGTATTGAAAAATATTTCTGAGTGATAGATGTTAGATGTTGAATGCAATCAAAAAATATTTTCAAATACTGAGTACTCTAACAATTAATTTGGGATAACAAATAGCTCTAAAAAAACATTTTAAGATGATAGATATTTTTAAAAAAATAAAAAAGCACCGACACTCCCTTATTTTCATCCACAACCGCGCGGTTTGGGGAGTAAAGGAGGGCAGCGGACCATAAGGACAGCAGAGAGAAGCCGCGTCCGAGGACGATCACTATAGAAATCAATAGCTTGTTGATTATGATCTTCATTTATACTTCCTTTGTCCATAAACATAAGTCCTAATTTTTATTTTCCCTTTGTCCTTAAGTAAATCATCATAATATAGATTCCCAAGTAGAATTAATACTTGTTTTCAAAAACAAAAAAACTTACATATATGTGGGTATCATTAGTATTTGTTTCCACAAAATAATATTGTGATATCATAAATAGAGGGGAAAAAACAAAATAGAAAAACCAATTTTTACATTGGAAAAAACTTAAGTCAAGTTGTTTTCTTTGCATTTATTAGGTTAAGTTTCTAATCACACCTATTATTTTGTGTTAGTTGTTAAAATGCTAATGTTCACTTGTAAATTCTCCTTTAAATACGTGCAAATTTTTATATAAGCTCTTATAATGTAAATTAGTATTTATAAATTTTCTTATGCACACTTATTATTTACTATTATTAGTTGTTAAAATATGTATACGCACTTTATAAATGCTTTTTAAGTTTGGAGGGATGTCCTGGTCCTAATGAGTCTCGGACCTCAACTCACTTAAATTATTTTTACAAAAAAAAGTATATATGTGCACTTATAAATTCACCTACGAAATATGAACACTTGTTATTTTATTAGTTGTTAAAATACATACACTTAAAAATTTCCCAATAAATTTGATTTATTGAATATAAGGAGGTTGATCTAAATTTTGTTATTATATTTCAGATTCTAGTAGCTCCTTCTAATATGGGTTGCGTTTGGTTCAAACACTACCAGCGCAAATAGTGCCTAACATCCAAAGGGTTTACATGCAAACAGTTATCATTCGACGTATTTTCTCATGCGTGTGTCTCATGTTGTTACGCGTTGCTTTCAATCAATTTACAAACGATCACAAACATTTTGGTGCCACACCACAAGGCAATTATGTACGAAACACATTTCTTTACCGTGATTGACAACCTCAATTAAAAATAATAGGGTTAAGATGTAAATTTGTCTTGAAGGTTTCACTTAGAAACATTGGGCGTCCAAAATTTTTCTGAGTGCAAATTAGCCCCGAAAATTTAAAAACATTGCAATATTGTCCCATGTTATTAAAAAACTAACATTGACCATCAAAAGAAAAACATTGACCATTAACATTTTAATGACAAGGGTAACACTACTATGATTTTAAACTTTAGGGACAAATTAAATTTGCACACAAAAAAACTTTTCAATACCCAATGCACTTAAGTGAAAACTTTTGCGATAAATTTACATTTTAACCCTAATATATATGTATATTATTAGGAGATTTTGAATCTACGCCACTATATATGTACAGATTAAATTTACTTCATTTCTTGCAATGTGCTAAAAATGAAAAGAAAGATGTTCATAAAAAGTTTTTTTTTTTAAAGCAAAACATGTGCCGAAGGTGTGGGCAACACTATGAAATATGGAACATTTTGTAATGGAACATATATATACATATAATATGCATACGTATGTGTCTGTGCCAAAAGTAATTTTGCTCAAATTGTCTTGGCTGTTCTATTCGCTCACCCACATTATTATTAAATTTAAAACACACATCAGATCCTGCCAAATAATAATAATAATAATAAAAACAGTAACATAAGAGGCCATTGTCCTATATAAATAGCTTGCACCAGGATGAGTAAACACATACACCCACATTGGAAAACGTCCATTGCCTAATTTCGAGAGATTACATCGAAGTGTGGGCAAACATTAAAGTTCATCCATCACAGAAACATAATGAGGTGTCCGTTTCAAAGTCGTCTTCTTCTTCATCTTCAATTTCCTTCTGTGGTCGTCTTTCTCTGGTATTGTGCCGTACTCATCATCTTTCAACAAAGCACTTCTTCTTCTTCTGCTGTTGTGAGTCTACCAAACAATGAAACAATCCCAGCGGTAATTGTGTTTGGAGACTCCATTGTTGATGCTGGTAACAATAACTTCATAACCACTTTGGTTAAGTGCAATTTCTTACCTTATGGCAAAGATTTTGGTACCGGAGATCTTCCTACAGGGAGGTTTAGCAATGGTTTGGTGCCATCAGATATCATTGGTACGTAAAATTTGGTACTCTTTCGGTCTTAGTTGTAAAAACTACTCTCCCCCATCACTTTTTATGAGCTACATTTTGAATTTGAGGATGTCCAAACATTTAATGTATTTTTTTTTCATTTTTATTTTGTCTACGCATTCTCTCTTGTCTCTATTTTCACCCATTCTCTCACACACCTATCTTTTTCAAAACGAAAATGCTTCTGAAAAATAACTTACGATTTTCTTTTACATATTTCTTGCCTTTAATCAATTTTAACCAACGTTTCAATCTACATAATTCAATTATTTGAATCTTATTATCAAAAAAGTAGAAAAGTAGTATAAAGCTTTTTATTGGTTTTAAATATAAAATTTTAATCAATTTTGTCTCCTAAATGATATGCCTCTAAGGAACTTGGTAAGAATGTTCTTATGCTTTCTTAACTGCCATTTTTGGTTAAAATCATGTTTAACTAATCCAATTGATTTTGCCATATAGTTGGCGCGGTTTTGGTTTTGTCTCCACTTGTTTTGTGTTGGATTTAATAGATTTGGTTTATATTGATTGATTTTATCTATAAAATTAGAATTTCTATTCCAATTGCTGATAATAAACTTTGCTTAAATTTTTACTAACTTTAAACAATAATTATTATTTATGAAAACTTCAAGGTTGGTCTGATTTAATTACTCTTATATATATATATATATATATATTCTTCGTGTTACATGGTTATTATTGTGTTTTCTTTTCTCTTTTACAGCTGCAAAATTTGGGGTGAAGCAACTTTTGCCACCATATCTTGATCCTAATCTGAAACTAGATGATCTTCTCACTGGTGTGAGCTTTGCTTCTGGTGGTGCTGGATATGATCCTCTCACTGCAGAACTAGTGGTATATACTATAATTATAGCTTCCATGAATATAATTATAGTTTCTTGGAACTTCCTCTGATGCTTTTTTTTTTTTTTTGCCTCTTTTGTTTTAGTCGGTGATACCATTATCAGGTCAACTGGACATGTTCAGAGAGTACAAGAAGAAGATAAAAGAAGGAGTTGGAGAAAGCAAAGCAGGAAGCATTGTATCAAAGAGCATATACATAGTGTGTATAGGAAGTGATGACATTGCCAATACTTATACTCAATATGGCATCAGGAGAGCTCAGTATGATATTTCATCATACACTGACTTCATGGCTGCCCAAGCCTCAAGCTTCTTCCAAGTATGTATACTCCATTATGCTATTTTTTGGATATCTTTTGAAGACATGTTTGTTGTAAAATATTACTTCCGATCCTAAATATAAGAGCTAGTTAACTAATTTGAGTATATTAAGAAAATAAGTTAAGTTGATTGTTTGTAATAAATAGGTATTATCTTTCTTAAAATATCCTTGCTAATTAATTTTATTGGTTAGAACCAAGGTTGTCAAACTCATGAGTTTAAACAAACTCGTGATAATGATGTAAACTCGGATTGTAAAATCAGATTGTAAACTCATAAGAGTTTACTTTTATTAATAAACTAGTATTACAAATATATAATCAAATAATTAATATATAAAAAATGAGAACAATTTCATTTAAATATAGTTTAAATTTAAATAATTGAAATTATATCCATCAATGTTCATAATTTATCACATTCAACAAAGAAATTTTTATAAAATTCATATTCATATATAAAGTCACTAAACATAATCTAATCCAAAAATTTAGTATGAGTTTAAGAGCAAGTTGACACAATTTTGCAAGCTAGAAACTTAAAAATAGTAAACTCAGTAAATGAACTAGTAAGTTTAACTGAGTTTACAGTTATCATGAGTTTATGAGTGAATTGACATGCTTTTGTTAGTTGAAAACGTAAAAATATTAAACTCGGAGAGTCAACTCGTGAGTTTGACAACAGTGGTTAGAACTATTATTATTAGAAGGACTATTTTAAAAAAAATAAAAGATAAAGTAGATTGGGGTCTTATATTTAGGATTAAAGTAAAAGTCAAATGAGGTCTTTTATTAAGGACCGGAAGTAAGATAAGGTTACGGGTCATTTTTATCTTGAAAGTATTTGCTAGAAAATTGAGAATATTCAAAAGATTTTTGAGTTAATATCGGCCCAGGCATGCTAAAATAAGAGCAGCACCGCCCTTTCCGTTAAATATTAAACTCTTAAAAACTAACACCATCCATTATTGATTTTTTTAAAATAAAAGTGCTTTTTTTAAACACTTTTAAGGTAATATTAAGTCAAAAAATGCTTTTAGATACCTATAATTTCTTTGCGAATAGCCGAATACTTTGAGGGAAAAAAATAACGACTAAAACCCTAAAATACATATGCAAGGACTTCCAAGTTGTGGAAGATTTGAGGTTGAGTCACGCTGTTCACATAGTTGTTTTATATAAGTTTTATAAGACAAATTTAATGATATTGATAAATGTCGATTGAAACAAATATTTTTATCTGGTCATTTACGTCTTTAGTGTGACCAACATTATCATGCCATGCATATTTTTATTTTTGAATTTATCCACCTAAAAATTTCTTATTCCATGTGCACTCGGGAATAAAAACAATATATTGCAAAATCAAGATCTAAAGTGTTGATTCTTCAATTTCAACCCTAGCACATGCATATTGATGTTTTCAAGTATGGCAATAATGAGGCTGGCAGATGACATTTGCCCACTGTTACTATTCAAAGGCATTTTATTTCCACCGTTAGCTCAACTTCCAAGTTTTTAGTCAATGGGAAAACTGTAATCAAACCCTTGGTATAGTCAATAAAATTAAACCGGAATACTTTTAGAGATATAGTATACACCATTTTTATTATATTTATAAAAATTGAAAAATAATATTCATTCACGTTATTATTACTACGTCCTATCTTAAATATAAGAGATAGACAAGAGATTTATTTTTGCCTAGGATATAAAACCTCAATTTATTTTATCTTTTAAATTTGTAATTTTTTTTTCAAAATATTCCTATTAATTACACATGATAATAAGGGGTTCCATGAAGTGATAATTACTTCTAATACACATGGTTATAAAAGAATATTGTAGAAGAACAAACACATATTTAGTACAAATAATTAATTTAACTAATTTTCTTAGTACCTATAAATTAATTATCTAGCTCTTATATTAATTAAGGAATGATATGGAAATACTTGTTATATATAGTTGCTATTTATTTTTATTCCTTTTTTCCCAATGTCCAAATCTTTGTAATTGATAAAACCCCATGCATACTCCCTAAAAGAAAACATTATTCTTTTTAAACCTTAAAACTTTAATATATTTTCACTATTTTTGAGTCACAATCATCAACTGAATTGTATATATGTGTGGATGTGTTTGCAGGAACTTTATGGATTAGGAGCAAGAAGGATTGGGGTGTTCAACTTACCCGTTTTAGGGTGTGTGCCCTCACAGAGAACAATAGGAGGAGGCCTAGAGAGAGATTGCTCAGACTTTGAGAACCAAGCAGCTGTCCTATTTAACTCTAAACTCTCCTCTCAGATTGATATGCTTAACAAAAACTTGCCAGACGCCAGGCTTGTTTACTTGGATTGCTATACCTCACTTCTTCATATGCTTCAACATCCAGCTCAATATGGTCAGTATATATTCACATTCCACTTCCCTACACCAAACTCATCATCAATGCATTTACCAAAAGCACACACTAGCTTAGAAGCCTCCTCAGTAACTTGTTATGTTTGACGTACCTTCAACTATATATGTTATCGAAACCAAGAAGAGGTGGTTAAGTCATTAATTTTATCTAAAAATAGAATTAAAATTTGGAAGAATTATCATAAGGTCCTAAAAGAGAAATTTAATTACCAAGAAATTTCAATGACAAGTGACCAGCATGAACCTATTATCATTCCCTACTCTATAATTTGTTATTGCATGCTCTTTAGTTGTCAATGGATTTAGATAATTAAATCCCTTCTTTAGGACTTCATTGCAATTCTCGCAATAAATTTTGTATTTTACCCTTATTTAAATAGAAAAAAAAATTCAGATTTTGTATTACATATAGTTAATGACTTTAAATATGAATGATATTGAAAAAACTTAAGTAAACTCCCATTAAATGACTTACTCCTCTGGTCTTGTTTATAATATTAAGAAAAAAAGGCTTTGTTTGTTCTATTCATAAATCATTTTATTAAATTTTTAGTATAAATGTATAAATTTACCCTTCATTTATTATTATATAGATTGTTTTTTATTAGAAAGTGGATATATTAAATAAGGATAAAATTGAAAAGTTATCAAATTTTAAAGTAGAATTAACGAGGTTTAAGATTCGTTTTATATTAAACACGTTGAAAGAGACTTACAAAAAAACCATATGAGTATATAACCAGGACCATCTATATATCTCTTATAAATGATGTCTTATGATAACGACGGAAAGGAGTACACTACACGAGATGTGGTAAGAGTCTGAGGAGTAGGAAATAATGAGAGATCAAGTTTGCTAATTTTAATTGAAATTTCACCAACCGCTAATTTGATCATCTTTTGATAAGGTTGCATAACCAAATTTACTGTACGTTTGGTTATTGATATTAGGATTTGAAGTAACAGAGAAAGGATGCTGTGGTAGTGGAGACATAGAGGTGAGCATTACGTGCAACCCTTACACTCTAGAGTTATGTTCAAATGACTCAGCCTACATTTTCTGGGACAGCTACCATCCAACACAGAAGGCCTATTCCATCCTTGCTTCCCTTGTGCTTGACCCCAAAATCAAGGATTTCTTCTAAACATACCTTTTTCCTATCACAAATAATCCAAAATAGTCCATCCAGATTATATTATTGTTTATTATATTATTACTTAAACCTTATATTTTTCCTTCCCAGCTAGTAAATAATATTCGGCAAATGTGTATCAGCTAGAGCAATTGTGATAAGTGAGATCATTTTGGTGATTTATTTATAAGCCACCATTAGATATCAATCGTGGCCTTTGAAATAAACTGTAAGAGTCTATTTGTTGTGTTCTCTATTGTCAGCAGTAGCCAAAATCGTGTTAGTTTTTTTTTTTTCCTAATTAGACTTGATTCTAAATATAAGATACTAATTCATTGTGTCTTCCAAATTTATAAGAAAAATTTGGTAATATCCCTGTTTGATAATGTAATTGGCTAAAAAAAAACATAACTTTAAGTGCGTGCAACTATAATTTGTAAGTGCAACTTTTTCTCTCTTGTATGTAATATATTTTCCGTTGTGTGTAAATGATTTTCATGTTGATAACTGTTGCACATCCTTGATGATACATTGCAAACAGTGGAAGAAAAGTTACACTTACGAATCATAGTTGCACTCTTTCAAATTTAAGTCTTTTTAGTTGATTAAGTTTTCAAATAGGGACTTTAACCAAATTTTCCAATAATTCATTCTCTAAAGTATATCTATTAATTACATATATTAAGGGGATTTTCATTTAAGAATGGTAATGATTAAAAGCATACCTTAAAAAAAATCAACTCATATTTATTACAAATAATTAACTTAGCTAACTTCTTTAATATATCCAAATTAGTAAATTGAATTCTTACATTAGGCTTTTTTTTTTCAGTTGACTTTTTTTTGGCACCTCAAATACTGCTGTATTAAAACAAGGCAAAGAAGAAAATGTGGTATCTATAAGTCCACAAACACAAGCAAAACAAATAGCAGGTCAAAAATATCAGAAGTATGGACAAAGAAAAGAGTTAGCCTATTCCATCTTGTCCAAGTCCTCCAAATACAGAAACATTTTGAAGTCTTGGAAAATGAATGCTTGTTCAGTGCATACTTCCCAAACTTGGAAAATGAAATAAGCAGACCAAAAAAAAAAAACACAATGATAAAACAATAGATATCATGTTTAAGTTAGTGGAGTGTTAAGATTTGACTTGATAAAGACTATATTACTTTGAGTTTTAAATATAAGAACTAGGTAAAAATTAAATTTAATTCTAATATAAGACACAATTCACATTTTCTCCCATATTTATTTATTTTCCTCAAAGTAGTGCTCATGATAATTATACATGTTAAAAGTTCTCTATTCTAATGCATATAATTAAAAATGATATTTTAGAAAATACAACACTCATTTATTACAGATAACTAACTTAACTAATTTTCTTAATATTTATAAATTAGCTATCAAACCCCTATATTAACCACGGAGGTAAAGTATATGGTGTAAAGAACAATAATTGACCAATTATGTATTGATATGTGTAGGAAAATGGGCTAGTCTACCCTTGGTAAATTAGACCCAAACCCATTAACTTTGGGGCTCAGGTGCAAATAATAGAATATTCGAGTCTCTAATTGTGATTTTCACTTTTTTTGTTTAAACTGTAAAGGAAAAAAAAAGGAGGGAATGATTATGTAAATGTGGATATATGGAGGTTGTTTTTCTCACTTTAAAATACAATCAGAAAACCATCCGAAAAACTGCTCTCCCTCCCCCTCTATTCTTCTCTCAAAGGTGCATTTGTTATGAAACAAAATATCCCAGTTCGTCATTGTAACCAGATCTCTGTGTGGCTATCTGAAGTTGAATGACTCTCTAGGTATGCCTGAAAACTTATATTGGTATCAGAGCATGGTTTGTTTAGAGAGTAGACTATGCTTTTTTCACTGTGATCTGTATGATGCATGAAATATGTTTGTTCAAATGGTTTGCTATTCTTTTCTTTAGTAGATACATGTATGATCTAGATTTTTTTTTTGTTTCTATCCATATAACCTGTGTTCATTGTGATGGGTTTGTGTTGAATTATACATAAACACATACAAAGAGCATCAAATGAAAGTCTAGAAGCAAATGGCACATGGTTAAGGCAAAAACAAAACCTAAGAAATTAAAAATGAAATTGGGTCATTTGAAAACCTAGGATTTAGACTTCAAAATTAGTCCTATTGGAAAGATCTCACGAAAATGATGAAAACGACTCTAAGAACATGAAGAACAGACGTCAGACAGAGGAGATACGGAGGAGAGAAGGTTCTGGGTCTGACAGACCCAACCTGCGAAGGGATCTGGGTTGGCTAGACTTGCCTAGAGGTTGAAGACAACCTTCAGCATGCCAAAACAACGTTGTTTTGGCATACCATAAAAAAAAAAAAGGAAGAAGGGACACTGGTTGGGCTGGAGGCCCATTAGGTTCGGATTGGACTAAGCCCAACCAGTCCAAATAAAAAACATTAAAAATTAAAAAATATATAAAATAAAACTATATTCTTTTTGGCAGACAATGCCACATGGCCACGAGGCCAGGTGGCATAGCCAATGAACATGTGGCTAGGCCTGTCCAAGAGAGGACAGTGTGTGTCGTCATCAGGGATCTCCACAGTGGAGCTGTAGTACACGCGCCGTGGCTGAGAGTGCACTTATCTAGTTTTTTTTAATATATTTTTCCTATATTTTATCTTCTAGGGGTACGTGAGGGAGCGTGGGAGTCTGTTTGAGGTACGGTTTGTCCCTAAATCCTAAAAATCAAGATCTTCTTTTTAATATATAATTGGCCCATTTTTAGGGTAATTTTAAGTTTATTGTTTTTTATAGAATTTTTGTACATTTCTGGTATTTTTATGTGGTTAAAAATTTCAGAATACTTCTAATAATTTATATTATTTAATTCCCAGGCAAAAAAAAAAAAAGAGCCAAGTGGATTCAAGCAGCATTGAAATTACTAAATATGATTCATTAAACTTCTTATTCCTCGACAATGAAGTTCCAAAGCATGATCCTCATAGCAATGGTTCGGAAGTGGAACTTCTTGAAGAAGAAGATCCTAAAGAACTTCAAGAGGATGATGAACTTAAGGAGGACCCTAAAGAGGATCCTGATGATCTCGATGAATTCCCTAAAGAAGACTCAGAGGAGTTAATAGAAGAACAGCCACCTGAGGAACCTCAAGTGGTCTATGAAGATTCTGAACCTGAGTCAAAAACCTTGTTCCCTATTAAATCCCTCAGTGAGGAACCTCACTTGGTCTTTACAGATTCACTTGTTCTTCCTGATAAATCCGAAGTTGAGGAAGGAAAAGAGATGAATCAACCATATACCCCTGCTTTAGCTATGAGTATAGCTAAAAGAAATGTAGCCAAATTGATAAATATAAAAGGCATCAATGGTGTGCTCACTAGTTACACCCAATACATGACCAATAAGAAGAATACTGAATTCTACCTTAAAATCATAATGAAATATATAAGAGCAACAAGGGTTAGAGGCAGACCTAAAGGCAAACCTATAAGGAAATCTTATTGAATTTGGTCTATGGAATTAGTATCCTCCTATATGACCAAATCACATAAACTTAGGAAGCTAAGGAAAGCAATGCTTGAATATTGTCATACTCATATCAAATGATGTAATATTTGTATTTGCTTTCTTAATGTTTGTTATGTTAAGGATTTAAGTTCATGTATTGTAAATAGACTAAATGTCTTATTTTATTCAATGAAAGATATTTAAATTATTGTTAAATGATTATTTGTGAATAATCTATGTATGCTCTTTACAAGTGGGAGCTTTTAGAAGATAAGACTTCTAAGAGTCACAATTTTACTGACGTGCTTATATAGAATTTTTTGATAGAACATAATGATTATTGCTAGTATGTGTGATGGAAGATACAAACGTATACTCTTAATCATGGATTTCGTAGTGTCATTATTTTCTAATCAAGAATAATATAAGTACATGACATTGTATACTTCACTGTGCTATATAACTAGAATGTTCTATGGTTCGTCTCTGTTTTAGAGAGAACATAGATTAATGTGGGATAGATTTGTCATAAAACTGAAAATAGCAACCAAGAACATTATTACTGAGTTTAATAAAAGGGAAAAACTTAATGGGGATAACTAGAATATTTGGCACTGAAAGGTCCAATACATCTTAGAGGAATAAGATGCTATTAAACCTTTAATAACTGCTATAATCAAACTTGAAGCTAGGACTACGGCCCAACACAGGAGAGACCAAAAGGCTTACCAAGTGTGGAAGAAGAAAAACAGTATATCAAGAATCACACTTTTGAGTGTCATGACTGATGACATAATATGTGAGCTTGAGAAGCACAAAATTGCACAGGCTATGTGGATAACATTGAAGGATAAGTTTGGTGGTACTAAACTTAGGAGGTTAACAATTAAGTTCGACACCTATAAACTTAAGCCAAACACTCTTATGAAACAACATTTGAGAGAGATGGCCAACATGATTAGGGAATTGAAGGAAGTTAGACACATTCTGTTTGATGAGCAAAAAGTGTAGGTTGTTATCAGATCGCTCCCTGTTAGTTGGGAGCATATGAAGGTTAATTTAACTGATAATAAAAATATCATTACTTTTAACGATGTAGCTAAGCACTTGGAGCTAGAGGATGAACGTTTAAAGGCTTACAAGGCCTCTCAACAAGCTTATTTCACTAAGGATGCTGGCACTTCCCAATCAAAACCTGATTCGGTAAGAAGTTCTAAAAAAAAGGGAAGAAGGGTGGTCCTCAATCTAAAAAGGGAAAGAAACAATTCAAGAAGAAGGGAAACAAAAGAAGCTGGACTTGAAGAAGGTCAAGCGCTTCACCTGCCAAAAAATGAGCCATTTTGTACGTGACTGTTCAGAACAGGCTGAGAGAAAAGGTATTAGTGAATTATGTGAATTCACATGTTTCACATGTTTCTAGTACTGTTTTTCTAACAGAAACTATTTCTTCTTCTTGGATTGTTGACTCAGGCTTCACAAACCACATGACCAGAGATTAAGGATCCTTTATCGAGTACCGTCAGTTGCCATATCAAAACAAGTGGCTTTATGTTGGGAACAATTTGAGGATCAAGGTTAAAGGTTTTGGTACCTGCAAATTTACTTTGCGTGGTGGAAAGACCTTGATACTCCATGATGTGCTTTACACTCCCGATATTCGATGGAACTTGATCTCTATTTTATGTCTTTTAGAATTTGGGTTTGATGTAAACTTTCATGATAAAGTTGCAGACATTATGAGCAACTCAGTCTTTTATGGTTCAACTTTCTTATTCAAAAAGTTCTTTGTTTTGGATATTGTTAGTGATTTTAATCTTAATGAATACTTTGCTATCTCTTTAAGTAATGTTGACATAAATACCTATCATGCTAGACTAGGACATATTAATCAAAATAGAATGATTAAATTAGCCAAAGAAGGGTTACTAGGTTCTATTCCATATATGAAAATGTCACTATATAAAAATTGTCTAGCTGATAAGGCAACAAGAAGGCCTTTCGGTAAGGGAATAAGAGCTAAAAATCCATTATAATTAATCCATTTCGACATATGCAGTCTAATAAGTGTGAGAGCGAGATATGGAGCTTGGTATTTTATTACTTTTATTGATGAATTTTTATAATATGGTCATATCCATTTGATCTCACATAAGTCTGAGGCTCTTGAGTGCTTCAGATGATACATAAACGAGGTAGAGAATCAAATGAATAATAAAATTAAAACATTACGCATTGATCGAGGTTGTGGATATTTGTCTGAACAATTCAAGCAACTTTGTGAAGAAAAAGAATAATTAGACAACTGACTATCCCTAGCACTCCACAATAAAATGGAGTTTCTAAAAGGAAAAACATAACTCTTCTAAACATGGTTAGGTCAATAATGGCTGAAGCAAACCTGCCAATTTCATATTGGGGTGATGCTTTATTAACGGCAACCTTCATACTTAACCGTGTGCCCTCAAAATCAGTCACTTCCACACCCTATGAGTTATGAACGAAACACAAACCAGATCTAAGCATCCCAAGACCCTGGGAGTCAGCAACATATGTCCATGATGATTCCCATAAGCATGGGAAGTTGGGTCCTAGAGGAAAGAAGTGTATCTTTATCAGGTACTTTGAACAATCAAAAGAACACATTTTTATAGGTGAAAACAAAGATGGAACGATGACTGAAATAGAATCAAGAGATGCCACATTCATTAAGATTGAATTTCCTAATAGAGGAGATATTGACTGCACTATCTTTCTTTATAAGACACAAGAACAGGATAGTGCAGAACATTGACAAACCAGAATCATCTAGGTGTGTCAATCTGAGTGGGAGCCAAGAAAGGTCAACATTAAGACCTGAACAAAGAAAGAAAGATAAGCAAGTAGCTCCCATCAAAAGGAGTAATAGAAAAAGTGTTCCTAAAAGAGGCTTTCATATAGAAGGTGAATCTTTCTTAGTTACTCCAAAAAGAGATGATGAGCCCTATTCTATATGAGAACCCTTGTCAAGTCCTGCCAAGGAGGAGTGGAAGAAGGCGATAGAAGAAGAAATAGACTCATTAAAAAAGAACTAAGTTTGGGTATTAATTGATCTTCCAAAAGGACATAAAGCTATTGGGAACAAGTGGGTTCTCAAGATTAAAAGAAAAGTGGATAGATCAATTAACAAATATAAGGCTCGATTAGTGACAAAGGGTTACAAACAACAAGAAGGCATAGATTATGAAGATACTTTTTCACCTGTTGTTTGTTTCAACTCTATTAGACTTATTCTGGCAATAGTAAACAGTTTAGACCTGGAATTACATCAGATGGATGTAAAAACTGCATTTCTAAATAGTGATCTAGATGAAGAAATTTATATGGAACAACCATTAGGTTTAATTAAAAAAGAAAAGGGGAACAAAGTTTGTAAACTTAAAAGGTCTATTAATAGATTGAAACAATTATCTAGATAGTGGTATTTGAGGTTTTACAAAGCAATAACCTTATATGACTTCCAAATGATAGAGGAAGACTATTGTCTCTACATTAAGTAGTTTGAGGGTAATTTTATTATATTATCTTTATATGTAGATGATATACTATTGGTCGAAAATAGTCTAGATTCAGTGGTGGCTATTAAAGGATAGCTTTCATCGAATTTTGAGATAAAAGATATGGGTGAAATAGAATATATACTTGGAGTTAAGATCCAAAAAAATCATTCAAAATAAATCCTCTCTTTTTCATAAGAGAATTAGATCAACAAGATTTTTGAGCAATTTAATATAAAAGACAACAATCCCATGAGTATCCTGGTTGCTACTGGAGTAGCCTTGTGTCCTGACATATGTTCCAAAACAGAGTCTGACAAAAAGAAGATAGAAGGAGTTCCATATGCTAGTATTGTTGGTAGTCTGATGTACGCAATGATGTGTACAAGACCAAATATCTGTTATGAAGTGGGACTAGTAAACAAATTCCAGTCTAACTCTAGTGAAAAGCATCAGAAAGCAATAAAGAGATATTAAAGGGCAGTTCTAATGATGTATTGTGCTACGAAGAAAGCAATCTGTGCCTTATTGGGTACTCCAATGCTGATGTAAGCAGAGATGGGGAAAAGCGAAGATCAACTTCAAGTTATACCTTCTTGCTGAACAATGGCGCCATATGTTAGAGCATCAAGATTAATGGAAGCTCAGTTTATGGCATGCACCGCAACAGTGCAAGAGGCTTTATGGCTGAAGAGATTCATAGAACACATTGGATTTAGAAATGAGTGCCAATTTGGTGTTAGTATATTATGATAATACTATAGCCATGGCCTATGCCAAAGACCCCAAGTATCATAGTAAGACCAAGCATATTGACATCAAGTATAATTTTGTTAGAGATTATATAGCACAAAAGATTATTACTATATAATACATGCCAACCAAATGTATAGTAGTAGACACCCTGACAAAGCCAATAGGCAAGAAAGTTTTTAAGAAACATGTGCAAGCCCTTAGCATACGTAAAGTGTAATATGCAAACTTTATGTAATATGCTTTTATAATTAATGAAATGATATTTTTTTTGCCATTACTTTATGTATCTGTATAGAATTATACAATGTCTAGTATATCGTACAGGTTAAAAAAGGTTGGCTCTCTCACACGGGCAACCACCTTTGACGCTCAAGTGGAGTATATAAAGATAAGACATTTGTGTTCACCAGTAAAGCAGTAAAGAGTGCTGATATGGTAGGGAAGAAACAAAAACTATATGTCACCTTGACTAAAGTGTAGCAAGTCAAGATGAGATCCACATAAATAAAATTAGATCAAACCTTGGAATCTCACTTCTACAACAGACTCTTTAACGTCAACGTCATAGATATGAGCAAAGTTGAAGAAATTGGGTTTAGATACTGAGTGTCTCTAAACTTAAGTCTGTACAGTGTTAATTATAAGTTCAAAACAACATACGCTCTTCTAGTAAAAGAGTAACACTATAGTATGTGTTCCATACCACATGTTTCGGAAGAACCGTAAAAGGGAAGCAAGTGAAAGATCCCTGTTTTATTGCTGTGTGAGTCCCAGGGAGGAAAAATCCCCTATTGGTGTCCTTTGACTTTGACAATATCATGAAGATATGTTTCAATGACTGGTACTTTAACATGTATCATATGGTCATGATAGATGCAATCTAAGGTATTATGCTAAGAAATCGACTGATTCATATCAAAGTAATATTTAGGCGAAAAGAAGATTAACTGCAATATACACACCTATGCTAGTATCTATGACATGTCCCTTATGACATTTCGTTGTTGTAAGTGTGGACACTAGACATACGAGGAAGGCAATCTGAGTTAAACATTGACTCGAGAGGGATTAGATTTTGCCATGAAAAGGTATATATAGATAAATCTAGGACATCTGAGGTATAATTTTAAAATTCAAGCTACATGAAGGAGAGGTTGACTTGTGCTAGCCCTATAAAAAAGATTTCTAGTACAGGCACCTGAGTGAAGATGTCATGCCCACATGGTCACAGCAAACCACTAAGTATGAAATTAAGGGGAGAGAAAGAGATTAGACCCACGATATCTAATCTACCAAGTGTAAGTGGGAGATGTAGGAAAATGGGCCAGTCCACCCTTGGTGGATTGGACCCAAGCCCATTAACTTTGGAGCTCTGGTACAAATAACAATACACTCAGGTCTCTAATTGTGATTTTTACTTTTTTTAAACTATAAAGAAAAAAAAGGAGGGAATGATTACGTAAATATGGATATATAGAGGTTGTTTTTCTCATTTTACAATAGAATTAGAAAACCATTTGAAAAACTACTCTTCCTCCCTCTCTTCTTCTCTCAAAGGTGTATTTGCTGTGAAACAAAATATCTGAGTTTGTCATCGTAACTCTCTATGTGGCTATCTAAAGTTGAACGACTCTCAAGATATGCCCAAAAACTTATAATATGCTACTATAATTTTCTTTTTGTTGCCTCTGTTTTAGGGATAAAAAATAGAGGATCCTTTTCCTTTTCCTTGTTTCCATCATGCATGAACAAATATTTCCTTATTGATCTTGTGTTGTTCAAAGATAAGCTAAACCATCTGTGAATATGATTTCAATTTAAAAAAGAAAGATAAGCTGAATGGAAACCATTAAGTGAAGATCACAGGAATTAAACAGAAGAGCAGGAAGATTATGGGCCCTGAAATTGTGTTCAAAGCTCAAATGCATTTAAAAGTCATGAAGGCTTGGCGAAGTGTCTCAACAAATAAGATTTTTGTTTTTCCATCTCATAAAAAATTAATGGAGTTTTGCAACAGCAACCTGTATAAGTGACATATATCCTAGAATTTAATTAGTTCCCCTTCAAGAATTTAATTAGTTTCCCTTCAACCTTGCAAAGTTTTGTGATGGCTAAAAATGGTTAATTATGGACTCAGAATTTAACCCCAACATACTTGAACACTAAAAACTGTGAAATAAGACTAAAAATAACGGATTAGTATAGCCTTTTATGTAATAATGCAAGTTATAAACCAATACCTAAAGAATTGGTCTATTTGATAAAGAGTTGACTCATAACCTATAAGGTTATTAAAAAAACTAATTGTCTTAAATAAATATTTCTTCGCATAATTAATTAATGACAATCCATAATTTTTTTTTTGCAAAAGTATAATACACAATTATTAATTTATAGAAGTTTCCAACGTGGCCAACAAGAGCTAATCTATTTGGTAATAAGTCAGCTTATAAATTGTAAGATTGTGAGTTCAAATCTCCTTGCTGATATGAAAAACTTATTGATGGGCAATCTATAAATATTTTCTGAGCTTAACCCTAGAGACTCAATTTATCTAGATTTTTTTTCCCATCAAAAAATGAATTTTCCAACTTGAGCATCTTACTGTTTAACCCATTCCAAGAACTTCCTGAAGTTCTCTATGGAAGTAGCCCCTTCTTTTATATTATTCATGATAATATCCTTTAGGTTCATGGACCTTGCCCTTATGCTCTCATCACCAAGCAACATGTCTACTTTTTTCTTGATTTCTTGGCTTAAGATATTCCCTTTTCATTTGAATCAAATCCAGTCCCAACTTCCACTCATTACAAATACAATTCTTGTCAAAGAATTGTTCTATAAAATATGGCCAACACAGGAAAGGCACTCCACTTGTATAATCAATTCCAAGATCTTTAGGTAACCCAAGCACCTAAATCATCTCTGAAATTGATGATCTTAAAGCTTTATATTCTGCTTTTGCTGATGACCTTGCAACTATGTTTTATTATTTTGTTCTCCATGCCATCAATGATCCACTAACTTGAGAAGATATCCAGTGACAGATTTCCTTATGTTGCCATAAGCTCCCCAATCTGAGTCACAGAAATATTTTAGATCCAATTTTCCCTCTAGGTTGGGAAGGATACCAACTCCTGGAGATTGCTTTAGATATCCTAGTACTCCTAAGGCTGCTGCCATATGTGATTTCAGTAGACTCTGCATGAGTTGTGACAAGACCTGTACAGGAAAGGAAACGTAAGATTGTGTAACTGTCAAATATATTAACTTACCAACTAACTATCTATATCTTTCTAGATTTTTGACCAAATCGTCCGGCTTGTCTTTCCCTTCCTCATAGGCAAGCAATTTCATATTCTGTTAACATAGGCAAAGAGAGTGGCTTAAACCCACTCATCCTTACTTCAGCAAGTAAGTTAAGTGTATATTTTTGTTAATTTAACACTATATGTCACATCCCAATTTTTAGGCCTAAGCGCCCTAGGAGTAGCCCAAAATAGGTAGGTCATTAAATCTCTCTCGAAGAAGTCTCAAAAATAAGAAAGGAAGTCAAAGCAGTTTCAGAGACTAAACTACAAAGTAAGAAAGTTACCAAGGGGCAAACGTGTAAGTAATGTTGAGATTTCAGGAAAGTTTCAAGGGCCCAGAAAGAGAAAAGAGGCTAGATACAAGCCAAAGGTTAAGTTACAAGCCTCAAAGAGATGTTTTATGAGGTTAAGTCCAAGCCTCAAAGAGATGTTTTATGAGGTTAAGTCCAATTAAGGACTAAATTGTAATTTCAGAAAGTTACGGGCCAATAGGAATAAGAATGGAAAGTATACAAAAAATTTCAAAAAAAAAAATCTCAAAAAATGAGAAATAATATTCTAAGACTTTTTGTGAAGAGAAATGATGAAAAGACCCCTGAGACAACGTAAATAGAATTTATAAGATTATAACCTGTAAAAAGTACACTAATTAAAGCAATTATTTGAGATAGCAAGAGATTTAAAAAATGTAAGTAAAAATGAGGTTAGGAAGCTTAAAGGTCATGATAATTTATAGAATTAGTCCCACCTCCAAAACATTAACAGAATGGCTGGAATAAAATAGAAGGCTCAATTATGTCTGTTAAGAGCATTTTAGTCAATGATTTTTATGCGAGGCTTAAAGGAAGTGTTATGGCCTGAGAAAATTCATAGATCTTCTCTAGAATTAAAGAAAATTTATGGAGGAGATAGAAAAATTTTCTGAATTCTAGAAGGCCATTAAGAAAGTCTAATAAATGTGAGCCAAGTAAATTGGAAGAAAACTTAGAGACTAAATTTGATCAAAGGGCCAAGATCTATTCTTCCTTTCTTCTCCATTAGATTTGTGCCACCTAGCTTTCTTCTAGAAGCATGATATAAGGGATGATATAAGAAATGATGTATTGATGATGTAAAGGTCCACTTGAAGTTCTGAATTTGCCCTTACAATTTCTACTAGCTTTCAAGGCCATAATGGTTCATTCAAGGTATAAGTTTTGGCTATAAATACCCCACCTTGGGAGAACATTTTTGCAAGCCTTTGTAGAGGAAAACTTCTGCCAAAAATTCAAGAGAAAAACGAAGGGGTGAAGGCTAAGAGGAGGGAACAAGATTCAAAGTTCAAGATCAAGGTATGTGGTGATTCTAGCACATGTCTTGATGCCTATTTCGATTAAGTTACTATTTGTATCTGATTTTGAAATTTGGCATGATTAAAGTACACTCTCTAAACTTTAAACCTATAGGTAGAACACTTCATTTGGATATGTGTATGATTTATGGTGATTTTTCAAAATTAAGATTTAAAATCTGGAAACAGTTTTGATCACTAGAGTAGTAAGAAACTTTCATACAACTTTGGTACTGTTTTGCACAAAATTGGTTCCTAAAACTATTTTTCCTTTAAAGATCACTTAGGAAGCTTTCAGTAGGACTTAAAACCACTTAGTTTTGATTTTCCTAAGACTAATTTCAAATTTTCAACATTGAGCAAAAATTCTAAAAATACCAATGAATAGTACCCACAAAGCAAGTCTTGAACTTTGTGTGATCTCTTGGTCCTAGTGAGTAATGTGACCCTTGTGACTATGATTAGGACCTTAAGACATCCAAGAGAAGGTTTGGATGTGGTTGATTAAAAGCTAGATGGTTGGGAAGCTTAGGGAGCAAGTTGAAGAATAAGAGAAAGCTTATGATGCAAGGCAGTGGACTTACATATTAATATTGCTTGATGTTTTATGCTTGTGTATTGACATGTACGTGATGATTGGTTGATGTTGTGACATGTTTTGGCTATTTTAATTACTATTTATGATGAGTATTTTATGTCTTCATGGCCATTCATTAAGTAGGTAGCATTAAGCATGCTAATATATCACTAATTAACAAGAGAATTAGCAAGTTGCATATAATGCATTAGAATCCATCTAGCATGATTAATATGGTATTGTTTGCTACTGAGATTCTCTCAAATCTCACTTCTCCCTAATCAACCATTTAGGTCAAGTATGATGGGCAATGGTTGCATGAAGAGAAGCCAAAAGATTGATGCAAAGATTACTATGTGATACTTAAATTCCCTAGTCATGTAATAATTATAAAACATACCAATTTATGTAATTTAGTTATATATGACATTGATGGCATGTAAAAATGAGTATGTGATGTAATGAGAATGCATGAGATTGAATTATGCATGCTTGGATTCTTGAAAGAATCAAAGTAAGAATTGTATAAGGGATAAAACAAAAGTCCTGGAACAATCAGCTTCCAGCTCTAGTGACCTAGCAAAAAATTAAGCCACAAATTTTGACAAGAATATAGTACACATCTTAAGCTTTAAAATAAGAGGTAGATCACCTCAATGAATGTGTACACAAGGAGATATGATTTTCTAAAGTTAAGGCACAGAAGCTGGAAGATCCAAATTAGACCAAATGAATAGTAAAATTTGGATAATAAATTATACAAATTGGCCAGGGATAAGTCCATTTTTATTTTATTTTTCCTTGAAGATCATTGAAAGAGCTTTGAGTAGAAATTTGGATCATCTCCATACGATTTTTGTAGAATTAGTTATAATTTTTTAAAGTTAAACCTGTAATATGAAAAAAGGCACAGTAAACAGTACCTAGGGAGTTAAATGAAATTTTTTAATTTTTGGGCTTAAGTTATAATCTGAGTATTCCATTTCACTTCTGAATGTGTACTATCAAGGATTAAAGTAAAGATGTTTCACTATACCCTTACCAAACCTAGCAACTTCAATTCTTAGGAAATATTTTGTTTATCCCAAATCCTTGATTTTGAAATTCCTATGAAGATATTCTTTAACATCCTTAACTCGGTGCTCTGTACTTCCAATAACAAGGATGTCATCTACATAAACTAATATAAAAACAAAACCATCATCATAATTCTTAAAATACAGAGAGTAGTCATATTTGCTTTGAGTGAATCCTCTACTTACCAAGGCCATAGACAGGTTCTGGTTCTATTGTCTAGAGGCATGTTTCAACCCATATAAGGATTTCTTGAGTTTATAGACCATATTCTCCCCCTTGTTATCAAAACCTTAGGGTATGGTCATGTAAACTTGCTCATCAAGATCTCCCTACAGAAATGCATTATGCATATCCATTTGATAAAGATTCCAGTTATTGACAGCTCTCATTTTCATAAATATATGCATAGAAATAATCTTTACTATAATGGAAAAGTCTCATGAAAGTCTATTCCTTCCCTTTGGGTGTACCCTTTGGCTACTAGTCTAGCCTTGTACTTATCAATTGTTCTATTAGGTTTATATTTCACTTTATATACCCATTTACACCCTATTGCTCTTTTTCCTTTTGGCAAATCAACTAGTTCCTAGTTTTTATTATGCTCTAGGGCTTCTATTTCCTCTTTCATTGCTTTGATCCATTTAACATCCTTAACAGCCTCATTGTAGGTATAAGGTTCATTGCTAGAGGCAATAGAGCACAAGAAACACAAATAAGAGGAAGAAACGTTTTCATAAGACATGTATTTTGCTATTAGGTATCTACATTTAGCTTACCCTCCTTGTCTCTGATTCTGTCTAGAACTTACCAAGCTGTAGACATAATCCTATGCCCACATCGGTGGTCAACTATCTCTGTTTGGCCTAGTTGAAGTTTGTTCTTGGTGAGCTTAACCTTGTGGTTTAGTAGGAATTCTGTGTTGTCCTCCATATATGTAAGACTGGCTACTTTTTGATCATGTTCAATTTCAGGATTATTTCTTTTGTTAATTTCTAATTTTATTGGAGTATCTTTACGCTCAAACATGAACATTTCTCTAAAATCCATGCTAACTCTCCGCTGGTTAATACTCATGGCATCTTTGAAAGGGAACTCGTTTCTTACAAAGTTTACATGCCTACTCACAAAAATATTCCTACTATTTAGATTGAGTAAGATAAAACCTTTCTGATTGTTGGGATATCCCAGAAAGACATAAGGTATTGATCTAGGTTTAAGTTTGTCTACATTAATTAAATCAGTGGCATAAGCCAAACATCCAAGGACTTTCAAATTTGTGCAATTAGCTAGTTTACCATACACAATTTCATAAGGTGTTTGAAACTTTAAGATTTTTGAAGGTAATCTATTAACAAGGAAAGTGGCCATCTTAACACATTCCCCTCACTATTTAATTGGTAACCCAGATTGAATGATTAAACACCTGGCAACTTGTATCAAGGTTCTATGTTTTCTTTCAACTATACCATTTTGGTCAGGAATATAAAGACAAGTAGTTTCATGAACAATTCCTCTTTCTCCAAAGAAACATTTAAGATCACTATTCATAGATTCAGTTCCATTGTCACTTCGAATTTTCTTAACAGAAGCAGAAAATTAAGTAGAAACGTGAGCAATAAAATTCTTTATATTGACTATAGTTTCAGTCTTATGCTTCATCAAAAATATCCAAGTTGCTCTCAAAAAATCATCAACTATAGTAAGAAAGTATTGATGCCCTAAATGTGTGGGCATCCTATAAGGTCCCTAAACATCCACATGAAGTAGTTCAAAACAGCTATGTGTTTTACTACAACTGGGTGAAATTTCGCTTGAATGCAAATATCACAAACTTTATTCATAACAGTATCTTTATTTCTTACAATATGCAAATGTTTCATTGCATAAATAAGGGCATGCCTAAGTCTATGATGCAATAACCAGATGTCATCAGAATCAAAATCAACATTGTTATGTTTATTAGTAAAATTTACATGCTTAAGTTCTTCATTCAGTTTCAACAAGTACAATCCTTCAACAACTTTACCAGTTCCTATCATTTTGCCACCCTAAAGGGCCTGTATAATGTAATAATCAGGAAAGAATGCATCCATACTACATGCTTCCCTAGTCAATCTAGAAACAGATATATGGTTGAATTTTAGTTCACGGGCATATTAAACTTCTTACAATTCAATTCCATTCGAGAATTTAAACTCTCTTATGTGAGTAACAAGAACTCGTTGTGTGTTAGGGATCTTAGGGCCTGTTTAGGTAACTGCCTAAACCATGTTTTAGGCAAAAACAAATTGCCAAACACTGAGGAAAAAGTAGAAACCATTGTTTTGGGCTTAAAACCATGGTTTCAAAAGAAGTGAATTCATTCTGCTTCTAACTCAAATTGGAGAGTATGATTGTGCATGTCAGGGTATATCTCAACGATATTTTAACACCCCTCAATTATTTTTTTTATAAACATATTTAATCTCATATTTTATAAATATATATACACATATTAATTATTTATCAATTACATTATCTTATATATTATTAATTATGTTGGTAAAAAATATATTATTAAAAATTTTATTCTTTCAAATTAAAATATATTATAAAATCTATCTTTTATGTAATTATCAGATTAACTTATGCTTTTTTAGTAATTTGCACATATAAAAAGTGCTACTGATAATAACTATTTAAACACTCTCACTTTATCATAATCACTTTTTCACAAAATTTATTCTCCTAAGAATCTATTCTCCAGAAGCTATTCTCCAAATCATAGTTTGGTTTCATCCAAACACCTCCTTAATAGATTTTATAGGTCCTATATATTCTCTACAACTATTTAAAAGTAATAAGTCTCCTACCATGTGAGTAGTGGCACCAGAATCAACAACCCAATGAGTATGAGCATTTTTATACAGGATAGGACTTGTCAAACTTGTATAGGTAAGTGCATGGACAATGGCAGTTTCAAACTCCTTCCTGAGTAACTCAAGTAGCTTCTTATATTGCTCCAATGTGAAGCTTGGGGACACTGTTTTTAGAACATGTGTTAATGGCTCAATTTGTTGTCCTGTCTTACTCCATGACTGGTTCAAGCTTCCTTCTTGGCTGCCTTTACTTTGATTCCCTTTGAAATCCGCAGGTATCCCACCAATTGAAAGCAATCGTCCTTAATGTGCCCCTTTTTGTGACAATAGGAATGTTTCACTGATGAGGTCCCTCTACCATGCCCTCAACCATGTCCTCTTCCCTTGCTAATCATTACTATGCCTTCAACCAATTGCACCATAGAGGAACTGGCGATGTTCTTTTGAGACTCATCTGTTAGTGTAGCAGTTTCACCCAAGAGGAGATGAATTAGGCGATAAAAAAATTTGCTCTTAAAAACAAATAACTAAATCAAGAAAAGTAGATAAATTTAGAGAGATTTAACTAAAGGAGATTCAGAGAAGGAAAAAAAACATGCAAGACTTTATACTGGTTCGATCTTAACCACTTGGCCTACGTCCAGTTCTCAAAACACCTCTGAGTTTCTTTACTAAACTCCAAGATTCAATGAGCTCTTGGAACCACACTACAATAATTAAGCTCTCCCAATCACTTCTCCTTATTTCCCGTAAGGATACAATCCCCTCAAGAGTCCCACACTCTTTAGTCACTCACCAATTGAATAAAAAGATTTACAAACTCTCTTTAAGAGTGAATATATAATGAACACTAGAGCTCAAGCTTAAGAAACAGAGTATTGAATGCAAGGAATTAATTCCACAAATGGTAGCTCAAGTTCATTCACTGCTTCATTCAATGCTCTTCGTGTTTTATACTTATAGAATCTTGGTTATCTGTTAGACACAAGAGCTTGTATCATGTTGAAGTAGCGTTTGCATAGGTTGGTAATTGTAACGGTTGTTTCATATTTGATGCGTTTCTGACAAGTAGCTTAAGCCTACAATAATTTTCCATTAAGCCTTGTAACCTATAGAAATATCTTTATAATAAATGTAGTAAGTTACTTTATCAAAGAACAAATAATTAAATGGAGGAATTACCAATCTTGGAATTTACCTTAAGAATTGACATTTACATATTAGAAAACACAGAATCACATAATTAATTCTTTGAAGATCTCATCAATAAATAGCCTTATCGATAAGGTTATTGATTAATTGGAAAAGTGAGAGGTCAAAAATAAAACTCATTTATCGAAGTCATTATCAATCAAGGTGTTTATGGAAAAAGTTATTGATAAAGAGTGAAAGTTAAAATAAAGCGATTTATCATGAGGATTCTTCAAAAGCTAAGTGATTAGATTTGTTACTTGAATCCCATCTGACACGGGATATTTTTGCTTTAAATAAAAATATGAGATAAAAAATAAAGGTTGAGAAAAGCTTAAAGATAGAATAATATTATATTTTTTTGAAAATAGTGCAAAGAATAATTTCAGACAAAATAGCTGATCCTTATAGAGGATGTTATTGATAACTTAATTTATCAAAAAGGTTATTGATAATTGAAGTAAATTTTCAAATCCATTTTAAACAATTTTATCAGAAAGGTTATCGATAATTATGTTTATCAAAAAGCTTTTAGAAAAGACTTTTAAAAAGATTAAACAAAGATAATGAGAGACAAAAAGCTGACTTTTATCGATAAGATATTCGATAAATATATTTATCGATGAAGTTATCGATAAATGAACATATAACTTTATAAAATCATGGAAAGTTTTATCGAACATCCTTTCGAACAACATAAGTGATTTAGAAAAACTTTAGAATAATAATCCTTACTTAATTTTTTATCATGTTATCAAAGATTATAAAATTTGATACACACATCAATAAGCCAATACGCATTAACAAATTGTAGTGCAGAGAAACTTACCCATTTATCCAAGTGTTCAAAAACCTCATTTATCAATAAGGTCACTGATAAATAGTTAACAGGAAAGGTAAATACAAAGAAACAAAACAACCTATTTTGTCATCATTAAAATCTTAAGTCTAACATCATCTTCAAGAATCATCGCGTATGCTTGGTTAACAGAAGGAAGATGATTCATAAGAAGAATTTGACCTTATGCCTGACTGAATGAATCATCCAGCCCCATGAGAAATTGTAGTAATTTCTGTTGCTGGATCATTTGTGCATAAACTCTTGAAGTCTCACATTTGCAAGAAGGTAGGGAAATCAAGACAGCTTGTTTTTCCCATAGCTACTTGAGACGTGTGTAGTACGCCAAAACAAAGAGCGAGGAGCGAGCCTTGACGAAGCTATTAAATCTCCCAATGAATGTTGAAAATTCTAGATCTAGTAACTTTATCAAATCTCTCTTTATCGATCCATGCCTCTCAAGCTCCTTAGAAACACACTATACCACCTACTAATTCTTTAGAAATGGAATTTAATATCTATGAAAGCACCACCGCATTGCACCCTTCCCATTGATCATGGAGGTGCTCTTCTTTCGTCTCTTTGGTGCAGGATCCATCAATGAATCCAAGTTTATGATTTTCGCGCAATGTAATGCACATTGCCCTGCTCCATACCGTATAATTCTCTGTCCCAGCGAGAACTTGTTGAATGATCGTCGCCCCTTATGTGTCCGAAGGATGGAGATAAAGGGGGTGATTGAAGCAAAGGTTCATAGCAAAGGTTTATCAGATGTCTTCTTGTCTGCTATCGCACTCGTGGAAGGTAACGACTCTGATAGGTTTTCTTTCTTCTACGTGTGGGTGAATGGGAGCGCAATCTTGATTCTTTGATCAACCTCATTGTGGAAAACCCTAAAGCATCTTAGGCTAGGCATTGACGTTGGACGTATGGCTCTAATACCATGTAAAACATGAGCAAGGGAATTCCTAAATAATTGCTCTATATTATTTAGATTAAAAATCAGTCGAGTATTACAAAGGCAAGAGCCTATTTAAGCTGTGCGAGATGGGCCTTACAAGCCATAAAGCCCAAAACAATAAAGAAACCCAACAAGATCCCAAGTACAAAGCAAACTAATTCTAACAAGAAATAAACTAAATACAGACTTCGATGATTAACATTTCCAATAAACAAAGAGGCCATAGACAAGTCATTGTATTTGCAACATGTTTTTGGCATACTGCAATAGTTAAAGTATTAAGGCCTAATGTATAAATTGTAAGTATATATAGTTTTATTTTTAAATATAGGGTTAAAATTTAATTTTGTCACAGAAGTTTTTGTATAAGAACTGTGGGTATTCGAAATTTTTTTGAAATTCAATGTTGTTTTGAAAACGTCAAAACGAGAACTACGTAGCCTTGCTCTAACGGTAGTCATTGATTGTCTCTATCACACATTTTTAACGGTCTTTCATATGCTTTTTTTTCGATTTGATATTTAACTTGGACAACATTATTTTTTTAACTCTTTTTGTAATAATTAATTTTTATTTTCAATTGTACAAATTATCTTGTATTAGTCTCTTGAGTAATAAATCATACTTTAAATAAGTCACGGTGGCCGCTCATTTTTAAGATATCATAAAATAGTGATTTTTCTTACCTAAATTTTCTAGCTTCCCTTAGGGGATATCGTTTTATCTTTAATAATCTGTTTGGTAAGAGAAAAAATGAAGCGTAAGAAAGAAAAATCTTAATGAGTTATTTAAAGAAATTGAGATTATAAAATTGGGTGAAGGTGCAAAAACATTTCAAGAACTTTTACTTAAAGTGTGCTCACTACTATAAACTTTTTGGAGTTGCAAAAACATTCATAAACTTGTAAAATAAGAACAAAAATGACACATAAGTTAAATTTGTCTAACTATTGTTACTTTTTGTGTTGGGGATCACACTATTATTATTAAAGTACCAAAATACCTCTAACTTAAAAAAAAAAAAAAACCGACATAGGGTAATGATGAAAAGAATCCATAAACTTTTAATTATAGTCCGCCAAACACTATATACTTTTTCAAATATATAAAAATACACATAAACATAAAAATAAGAAATTAATTCTCAATTTTGGCCAAAAAAAAGGCTATTAAATTTTATGATACTATTATAATAAAATTAATAATTTTAGAGTTAATGTATACGTTTAGTCATCTAATTTTACATCTAGATTTGATTAAGTTCTTTAAATTTATTAAGTATATTCTTAGTCCCATAGTGTTAATACCATTAATTTCATTACAAATCAGATGACATCTTCATTAGGTTTTATTTTAAATGTTTTCAACTACAAATTTTAAATTGAAAATTAATATTTCAATATTTTATTGCAGAGTTACTATTTAAATTCACGGAATCAACGTTTTTTTTTTTTAATGAGACTAATAGAGTTAACATTAAAGGACTAAAAATACATTTTATAAACTTTAAAACTAAATTAAAGCTTGATGTAAACTTAAAAGACCAAGTATATATATTAACCCTAAAATTATTAGTATTACAATATTATAATAAAATTTCATATATTTGTTCCCAAAACTAAAAGAATTGATTTATTTGCATGGTCATGGGTACTTTTGCATGTGAAAAGAAAAATATATGATGTTTGGCACATTTTAGGTAAAATTTTATGGGAGAATTATAATGAGATCCCAAGAAAGAAAAATAATTACTAAAATTTTTTAATAACAACCTAAACAACTTGTAATGAGAAGTTCTAAAACAAAAAATGACAACTTTTGAGACTTATTTTGTAATTATTTTCCTTTTTGGATCTCATTGCAATTCTTCCAAATTTTATGAGCATTTTTACACATTTACCTTTTTTCAGTTATGAGTATTTTTTTTACCTTCAAGGTCCGATTGTAAAAAGCAAAGGATGTTAGACAAATTTAATGGATGTGTCATTTTCACTCTGATTTTACAAGTTCATGAATACTTTTGCACTTCCAAAAAGCTTATAGTGATTAACACATTTTAGATAAAAGTTTATGTATATTTTTGCATCTTTACCCTATAGAATTTTAATAAAAACAAAATATGAAATAAAAGAGTAAGAAAATTAATTAAAAACTTTATTTAGGAACACATTAAGGCATACTGGCCTCTAAATCAGACATTGATTCTCCACCTTTTAAGTATCGCTAGCCCCGCTCCTATTGCCGAGGAGGGGGAGTGCCCAATAACTACATATAACTAATTGTGTGTGTGTGTACGTGAACCTAAAGAGAACCAAAGAACTTAAAGCTTGGGTTCAAACTTAAGTTGACAGAACGAATAATATACTCCTCCGTCCCTAGGAACTTAAAGCTTGGGTATAAACTTAAGTTGACAGAACGAATAATATACTACTCCGTCCCTATTTTGTTAGAGGGGTGAAGAGATTTCAATGAAAATTAATTTAAAAATAAATAAATAAACTTATAAGTGTTGAATAAAAAATATAAAATAAAATATCGGAAACATATATATAAAATAAAGGAATAAAAATTAATTAAAAGTTTTCAATTTTTTATTTTTTATTTTTCAAATCAAACTCATTAAAATCTTTATCTCTGCCCCTCCAATCAAATACATTACTGTCCCAAGCAGAATTAAAGGTACGTGTGGGAGCAAGCATGCTTCTGCCCTCTTGCTAGATCTACTACATCTGATGATAACAACAACAAATCCTCACTCCATTCTTGACTTTAGATGCTTTTCATCTTTGTATTTATAAATCAATTTATAAAATTTATACATGAAGCAATTAATATTGTCTTTTTAATATTTTTCTTGGCATGAATATTACTAATTATTTATAGTGAAATATGAATTGGAATAGATAAACAAGACTGGGTAAAATCTCACTATATATAATTATAAATATTATTTTATTAAATTAAGTAATTTTAAGAACATAAATTAATTTTAACTAATTACATATCTGAGCCAGTGTGAATTAATTAAATATTACTTATAATGAAGAATGAAGGGAAATATATGACCCAATTCAAGTAAAGATGATCACTATAGAAATCAATAGCTTGTTGATTATGATACTGTCGTCACTTATACTTCCTTTGTCCATAAATATGAGTCCTAATTTTTATCTTCCTTTTGTCCTTAGGAAAATCATCAAAATATAGATTCCTAGGTAGAATTAATACTTGTTCTAAAAAAAAAAGACCTTACATATGTTTGGGTATTATTAATACTTGTTTCCAAAAAAAAAAATCGTAATATTAATTATAAATAGAGGGGGAAAACAAAACAGAAAAACCAATTTTTATTATTTAGGACAAAACTTAGGTCAAGTTGTTTGCATTTATTAATGAGTTAAGGTACAAATTCACCTCAAAAGTTTGCGCTTCAGAGCATTGGGTATCCGGAAGTATTTTTTAGGTCAATGTCGTCTTAGAAGTTTTCAAATCATAGCAATATCACCCTAGCCGTTATCTAGGTTAAGTTTGACCATTACTTGACCAACTATGCTGAGTTGGCACGTCTACATGTCGTCCACATCATTTTCTTTTATAGGTTAAGTGCATATTTGCCCTGGAAATTTTTACTCAGGAGCGCTTGGTATCCAAAAGTTTCCAAATTGTATTAATATTATTCCAACTATTATTCATGTTAAATTTGATCATTAATTAACTAAATATGCTGAGCTGGTAGGTCCAAATGTGATCCACTTTGTTTTTCTTTTTTTTAAGGTGAAGATTTAGCACTAATTTTGGGAAAACCATTGGTTTTACGCTTTCCAAGTTCATGGTTGTTCTCAAAATCGACTTCATCATTTATATTTTTCAAGAATTCTTGTGAGCTTCTTCTCGTGTGTGTGTGTATTATTTGCTATATTCTTATGCTCTACTTTGGTTCTTATAAAAAGAACTAAACTAAGAGCAAAAGACGAAATAATAGATATGCGGAAAGAGTTGTTTTTGTGGGGGAGAAATGGTATTAAGGTTATGAACCAGGAATGAAGTGGATAACTTGGAAAAAAATGAAATGGATCGCACACAGACCTACTAGCTCAGCATATTTGGTTAGTTAATGCAATACAAAAAAAAAAAAAAGCAATTTGTCGCAGTTTAATTTAGCGATTTGTCGCGGTTTTAACTGCTACAAATACTACTTGTAGTGGTTTGAGCAACTGTGACAAAACCCACCGAAGCAAACGGTTTTGTAGCACTTGCTGAAATCACTGTGCAAGAAGTTCAACAGAAACAGTAACTTTGTCGCAATTCGTTAACCGCTAGGAATAACATCATGAATGAGATCACTTAGTGACAATTTGTAATTGTTTGTAAACTACTACAAACGCAAATGTGAGGTAGGAAATGAAATTTGAAATCACTGTGCAAGAAGTTCAACAGAAACAGTAACTTTGTCACAGTTCGTTAACCTCTAGGAATAACATCATGAATGAGATCACTTAGTGACAATTTGTAATTGTTTGTAAACTACTACAAACGCAAATGTGAGGTAGGAAATGAAATTTAAAAATTTGTTGCAATACAGAAAACTACTACTAATGAATGACGTGAAATTTTCGTTTGGCAGGAACCAAAAAATTTGCAATGACGCCAAAATTTATAGTGGTTACAAAATCACTACAAATTGCAAAGATTTGAAAAAAAAATGGTGCCGAAAGGAATTTACAGTCGTATAAAAAACTACTACAAATGTTCGAATTTGAGAAAAATAGCACCATATCTGTTCTTTGTAGCAGTTATAAATCGACTACAAATGTTGAATTGAATTTTTTGGAAAATAATTTCATTATTAGGATTGCAATTAAATTTATAAGATAAATATAATAAATTAAATATGGTTTATATAATTGTGAGATAAAATTTCATTAAATTTTATGTGAGGAAAATTTTGTTAACATTTTAAATATCAAATGAAAAATACTTACTATAATATTTAGAAGTTAAAAAATATATAAATCATAAAGTGAAAAAATTATTGAAATGTTATTTATGAAAATAAGAAATGAATTAGAAAGAGTAGAAGAAATGAATTATTATAAATATTAATAAACACATTTGTCAACTGATAAAATTAAAAATTTCACTTACCCACAATCTCCACCTTCCATCCATCTAACCATCCACCAGGTCAACGTGGCGGATTCTACTGCTGCTGTTTTCACATCCAGTAATTTGGTAAATAAGAATAGGGATGTTTCTAGACACTTAAAGGCCAAAATGGCAGGAAAAAATGAGATGATATAGCTATTAAAGTTAAGTCAATATTGGGACAAAAGTGTGATTTCCAAAAATTAGGGGCAAGTTTATGTAATTTTGAAAAATATATTGAAAATTTTCAAAATTATTAGAAAATTGTGGAAAATAGAGAAAATTTTCTTGGATCGTATAGTAGACTCAAAAGTTAGAAATATGATGAAAAATAATTATTATAGAATTTTCAGTAATTATGGAGGATTGACTAATTAAGAAAAATTGGTCAAAAATTAATTATTAGAAATATTTCATAGCCTCAGAAAATTGAGAAAAAATAGGGATAATACGTCATGGGAATTATATGACATTGTACAAGTGGTTTTATTCTTAAACTACCCCTAGTAAAAGTTTAAAAGAATTTAAGAGCTAATTAAGCTAATTGGGGTTTTTATTTAAAAAATTTCAAATAAATACTCTTGAGGACAATTAAATCTCAAGAAAATTTATAGGGTTTCTGTAGAATTAATAAAATATTATAAAGTAGATAGAAGTCTTTTATGAGTTTAGAAACTCTAGAAATGTCTTCCCGAGTAAAGACATTATTATGGTAAGTAAATTGGTTTTCTTCTTTACCATTAGTAATTATTTGTCATGGTAACAAAGGAGGACATTTTTGAAAGAGAAAAATGATAATAATGTATTATGGATTTGACAAAAAATAATTAAAGTGCCCAGGATACTGTAATTGTGGAAAAAGAACTCATTTTAGTACAAAGTGTATTGATAAAGCACAAAGTACACTCTTCTCTTTTACTTGGCTAGCATTGTGCCATTTGTTAAGTTAGGAATGGAGAGGATTTTGGTGACACTTGTCAATTTAGGAATGAAGAGGATTTTGACTTTGCAAATTGACTTCAATTAGAATTAATTTAAGCAAGGAAATTAGTGCAAAAAGCTTTGACAATTTGACACCTAAGCATTGTTATTAGTGTGAACTTGGAGGGCAAGCAAGTAAGGCATGACTTATAAATAGCCATCTTAATGGGAGAGGCTCTAAGTACTTTTCTAAAAAATTTATTAACCAAACCTCGATAGACAAGGAGGGTTACCCTACATACAAGAGAAGAAACGATGGTAAGATTGTCAATAAGAAGTGTGTTCCATTGGATAATAGATATGTTATTCCTTACAATGCGACTTTGCTACAGCTATTTCATGGCCACATTAATGTTGAGAAAACAAATCAGTTAACTAAATAAAATATTTGTTCAAATATGTTAGTAAAGGAAATGATCAAGTTGTTGGCATATACAACAATGATCACTATGACAATGGAAACAATGGTTTTGACAAGATCTCTCCTTATTTAAACTACAGGTATATTTCTTCCTGTGAAGGCATATGCGTATTTTTTCATTTGATATCCATCATAGATATCCCTCTATAGAGTGCTTGAGTTTTTACTTACCAGATCAGCAAGTTGTTTTCTGTTCAAACAAAGAATCAGTTAACTCATTAGTTCACAAACTTAGAGTTCAAGAACCAATATCTCTTGCATGGATGGAATGACATTTAGATAATCTATTTGCCAGGACTTTGACATATATTGAGTTTCCAAAATATTATACTTTTAACAAGCAAAAAAAATATGAAAGTTTAGAGAAAAGAGATTTGCAGTTGGAAGGTTAGCACATGCATCGCCCTCTTAAGGTGAAATATACTACCTCAAAGTACTATTATCAAAAGTAAGGGGACCTTGCAGTTATGAATAGATAAGAACTGTAGATAATGTTGTTTACCCAACTTTTTGATCTGCTTGCTTTGCTCTTCAATTAATTCATGATGATAAAGAGTTCATTGACGTGATAAAGGGAGCATCATTTTGGCTACAGGATGTTATCTTAGGAGATTCCTTGTGTCCATACCACTATGTCATTGCATATCACAACCACACCTAGTGTAGGGACAAACAAAAGGTCTCTTATGTGAGGATATGTTCTACATACCTCGAAATAATCCTCAGTCTGTAGGTAAATTCAACTACAAAATATTTTTATGCAATTTTCATAAACATTAAGTGTGTTTTGTCTTTGTAGATTTATAACATTACTGTTGATTGAATGAAACAGATTTAAGCAAAAGTGATGATGATGAGCAACAATCATGTTTGATTGAGATTGAGAAGTTATTACAGATAAATGGAAAATCTCTACATGATTACCTAAATGCCAACGGCAATATCTACTGAGTATTTTGATATTAGGAATCATCTGGTCTTTCAAGAATTAAACTTTGACAAAGATATGTGTTGAAGAGAAGCGGATAGGTTGGTAGCATTACTGATAAATGAGCAAAATAATATATTCTAGCAAGTAATGAATGCAATGAAGTATTCTAATGATGAGTTTTTTTGTGTGTATGGTCTTGGTGGTACTAAACCGCTTCAGTTAGAGGTCAAGGTGGAATAGTGATCAAAGTTGCATCAAGTGGAATAGTTACAATCTTATTACCATCAGGTAGAATTGCATATTCAAGATTAGCAATTCCAATCAATGTCGGTAAAGACTCCACATGCAACATATCACAAAATTCACCATTGTGCGATCTCATCAAGTTCATAAAATTGATTATTGGGACGAAGCTCCAATGGTCAAACATTTTTGTGTAGAAGCTATTGATAAGACTTTTAAAGATATTATGAAGTGTAACTGTCCCTTTGGAGGCAAATGTATTGTCATGGAAGGGACTTTCGACAAATATTGCCTATTGTCACACCTTACTTTAATACCTAATTTTATATCAAGTGGAAGCAATTGGAACTATTACTCAAGTCCTTAAATTAGAAAAATTTGAACTTTTAAAACTTTCTTCTCAAGTTACTCTTCATGGAAATCCTTAATTTTCTCCAAACTTTGAAAAATCATAACTAGTTTTAGAAAAATCAAAATAATATGGTTTAAAGCCTTACTTGAAGCTTGGGGAAAAAAAATATAATCCAAGTACGAATCCAGCTCATGTGTGCCCAGTTTTCACGTCAAGATGTACTGTTTATTTGGTCATTTTTCCAATTTTTCAAGATTTATGCTCTACTTGGAACGGCATAACTCTTTGTACAAAGATCCAAATTTAATAAAGTATCACTCATTTTAAAGCTAAAAATATGATCTATTAGGCTATTGAATTTCATATCCAGACCCCATCATTTGCTCAAAATTTCACATGGTCAAACTTTTCTATTAAAAAGTCAATTTTTATCTTTTTTACGTCAAAACCTAGCCAACTAAAGCCTTGTCCATTTCCAACACAATCCAACCATATAATACAACATATAATAAGTCTACAATCCAATTTGATCATCCATACACATCCATAAATATTGCAAAACTTGTGCATAGAATTCAACATAATTTCGTAATTTCAAACAAAATTCATAACATTCTCCTTTATAGTGGTAACACTTCATTGCCTTTAGCCGCACCACTTGCTTGCCCTATTGATATTGTTTCAACATAGAGAGGAATGAGATTTCATAGAAATCTTAGTAGCAAAAAAATTATAATAATAATGTTAAACATGCAAGATATGTCACAATCAATTCATAAAACATTTCTTTACCTCTTTGTCATATAAAAACCATATCAAATCATTCCAAATCAATATATTAATGCATTATGCCAACACATATCATGCAAGCAAATCAACCACATTACCATCAAACAATTTCAAATATCATGTGGCATAAAATCAAGGAATCATATCATGTAACAACCAAGCAAGTTAATATGAAAATTGTAAATTCCATGCTACCTCTTTTAATCCAAAGTTTTGGCCTCCTTGATCCTTTAATGTTCCTCCTTGTTCTCTTGCTCAATACCTATCAATCCATGCCTAAATACATGTTAGGTTATCAACCATAACATATAAAATATCATTAGGTGTCAATATAACTCTATAACCCTCTTTTCTTTGACTCTTTGACTTTAATATCATCTTTGTTTCAATCAATCTATTGGGCCATTCCTATACAATTTTTTATTTAGAATCCAATTATCAAATCAGATTTAACAAAATCAAACTCCTTCCTCCTTAACTTCATTTGACCGAACTATACAATAATTAGGAAAACTTGGAATTTCTTCCAAAAATTAATCCAAACATCAACCAAACAAGCTATTCTAAGCTCTAAATCATAGTTTCTATCCTTCCCTAATCATCCCTCATTATTTCAAAATTTGGACAGCAACACATCTTGGAATTTTGTCACCAAACTCTACTTGAAACAAGCTGGAATCATAGTCAAATTAAAGCTTGAACATAGCTTGATAATTTTTTGCCAATCTTAGCATGAAAATGGCTCTCTAAACTCAGTTTTTCTGTAGCAAAACCTCCCCCCTTTTAGTGCTCAATAAAAAAAAGAAATTGAAGGCTTGTGATGGGGTATTTATAGACTTCAAAGTGGCCTCCTCTTCCTTCCAAGTGTGCCTGAAAAATCTGAAGTTTTTGGGACATGTGGACACCTTAACATGCTACAAAAATCTAGAGGTGTACAAGTGTCCCAAGTATAATAATGTTTAAGATAAAATCATGTGATATTTTGTATTATTTTATTCCATGATCATGTGCAACACTTGGGCAACAAAATTACTATTCATTCCTGGCCCAAAATAATTTCCAATGGGCTGGAGAAAAAAGAAAGAATTATCATCTTGCATCTCTAAATATTTTTCCACCCGATTTTGTCATATTGGCTAAAATTCCTCTCTAATTTTTAAAAATATTTCTGGACCTCTAAAAATTTATTTCTTCCCATATAAAATAATATTTTAATATAAGAAAGATCTCTGAAAATTTTCAGAATTTATCTCTACATCTAACTATTTATTTTGAATTTTCTCCAAAATCAGGCTTTACTAAAAAGATTTCAAAAATAAATATTCTAAAATTAATCCTTCACCCACAAGACCTAGAAATAATTTTATAAACTCAAATAAATTTCTAAATAATTTTTTCAAAATTTTCTCAAAATTATTGAGGCCTCTATATATTTAAAATAGTTGTTTCAAGCTAATTTTTCACTATTTTTCTCGAAAAATCTTTGTTTACCAAAAATTCTGTAAATAATTATTCTTGTGCTATTTCCACATCTAGGGCTTCAAATAGGGTTCTAAAACCTCAATTTTTTGTTTACTATTTTTCAGGAATTTTTTAGAATTTTTCTCAAATTTTTCCATTTTACCCTTCATAGACCAATAATTTCAAAAATATCAGTCCGAATAAAAGTCAGATCTCAACTCAAAAGTTGTTTCGCCTCTGAGTCTACTTCACTACTTGACCCTTTGTCTAATTCACATTTCCAAGGTTAAAACTTACAGGATGTGACACCTGTGATCTTGAAAGGTAGTCATGCAAATGTCATCAATTCGTGCATCAACTCTTGTTATTTATAAGGTCATTGCAAGTTATTCCAACTTACAAGAACATGCGGTTATCTACAAGTTCATCCACGTATGATTGAAAGTTACAACAATTTTCAAATTGGCTTTTAGACATTGATGGTGGCCAGATTGGATTGCCTGATGATGGCATGGCAAAGATAGAATCCTAAATGATCTTCTAATTCTGGATTTTCATGATCGTCTTCAATCAATCGTGCATACCAGTTATCCTAATCTATTAGATCATTGATTGATTCAACGTGTCTAACTAATTCAGCTATTTTAGCACCAACAATTGAAGTTGTTGAGCAAATCAACGACTATATGTCTTCCTTACTACCTATTGAGGTTGTTGAATATTTTAGTTCTAATTCTATCAGTACTGTTGATCAAGACAATACCTCATTTCAAGAGTTGTATACAACAGAATTCTTAAACACAATAAAATGTTGTGGCTTACCTCCACATAGCCTTGCCTTGAAAGTAGGAGTTCCTATAATACTCATGAGAAATATAGATCAAGCTGCAGGACTTTGTAATGGTACAAGAATGAGGATCACATTTCTTGGTAACACTTTATTAAAGCGATCGCTCTCAATGGCACAAGTCTAGGTCAAGAAGTTTTCATCCATCAAATGGATATGAATCCATCAAAATCTAAACTGCCATTCATATTGACAAGAAGGCAATTTCCCATCATTCTATCTTTTGCTATGACAATCAATAAAAGTCAGCGACAATCAATGACCAATGTTGACTTATACCTTCTTAGACTTGTCTTCACACATAACTAGTTATATGTTGCTTTGTTGAGAGTTAGATCTATAAATGACATCAAAATTCTAACACTTGATTTAAAGAAAAAGTCAACCAACAAGACAATTGATATTGTGTATAGAGAAATATTTCAAAACATTATGTGAAGCTTATTGGTAATTTATCCCATACATATGATTCATTATTATCTCTGAATGCCTTTCTACTTGATTGAAATTATGTGCTTCATGTCTTGCATTCATTAATGTCTAGTAGAAATTTCTAGAGTGATGGCTACAACATCTTTCGAGAAGCAGACTGATGACGATCAGCTAGATATGACACTATTCCACTACCAATCATGTCTCTCAACTTAAATGTAAGTTAATGACACCTACTAGGAATTTTTAAAAACTAATGTGAACAGTGCTTTCCCCCAAAATGATCAAATCACTTTTCTTACCTTTGTTGTTAATGATTAAAAAAAAAACTGTATCATTGATGTGCTAAGCGATGATGCAATTCATTACATTAAAATTTTCAAATAATAGATATTCTACATAAGAGAAATCAAATCAGAAATAATTTTATTCAATGAATTGATTCACAGGAAAGAAATGTGGTCGCTAATTGGGTTGCCATGTCCTTTTCATTGGGTGATGAAACCTCCACTACCTCTGTGAAAGTTATTACTCTTTGATTTTGAAGGAGACGCTATGGTGACTGGATAAAGTTTTTGTTGTTTGTTATCTTAACTTAAATTAAGATAAAAAGATTTACTTTATCCAAGACATTAAATCTCTGTTAATTTTATAGAATGCGAATATCAACTAATGCTTCAATTCTTACTTTCCCATTTTCAAATACTTTTATGGTTAATACTTCTCGGCATATGTTGCACGGGAGATAAATCTAGTTTCAACCATAGACATGCATGTTGTTGATGTTTTCAACTATAGTAAAAATGAGGTTGGCAGATGACACTTGCCCACTATATCACTATTCATATGCATTTTATTCGCGCCGGTAGCCCAACTTCCACTGCCACGTTTTTTCTAGTGAATAAAATCCTTGGTATAGTCAATAAAACCGGAATTCTTTTAGAAATATATACTGTTTATTATATTTATAAAAATTGAAAAATATAATAGCCATTAACATTATTGTTACTATTTTTGAGGCCTAAATATAAAAAGGGAAAACCATATTGGAGGTACCTATACTTTTTTTCAATTTTCAATTTGGTACTTATGTGTTTTTTGTTATTAACTAAATCTTTATTTTTCCTCTATTAACATCATTAGTCCTTATGTAGAGACTAAAAATATCAATAGAACAAAGTTATAAGAGCTAATATTACTAAAAAGATAAAATTAAATGTTTAATTAAAGGGAAAAAAACACGTAGGTACCAAATTAAAAATTGAGAGAAAGTATAGGTACCTTCAATATGGTTTTCCCAATATAAAAATTAGACAAAAGATTTATTCTGGGTCTAATTAGTTGGCAAGCTCTTAATGAAAAAGCATCAGTGTAACAAGTATAAGTGCTTTGGAGAGCCACATCTTAAAAACTAGTTGCTAGAGTCAGGGAAGTCAAGATCTTATAAGGTCCCTCTAAGAAAGAAACTCACCCAATTTGTAGCTCATATTTTTTTTCCTACAAAGTATTCCCATTCATTGCAGATAAATAATAAGGGAGTTCTATATCAAGAGGAATTTATGATAGATATAGTTAGAAAGGATATTTTAAGAAAACCAACACATAATTGTTACAAATGATCAATTTAACTAATTTTTTAATTATATAGCTCTTATAATGAGAATTGGAGGGAATACTTGTTATGGTTGCTATTCATTTTTAAAACCTCATGCATAGTCGCTAAGAGAAAAATTTCTTTTTAAACCCAAGTTTAGACATATTTAACTATTTTTGAGTCAAAATCATCAAATAAATTGTACATGTGGGCATGTAATTTTGCAGGAACTCTATGGATTGGAGCGAAAAGGATTGGGGTGTTCAACTTACCCGTTTTAGGGTATGTGCCCTCACAGCAAAGAAACAGAGGAGGAGGCTTACAGAGAGATTACTCAGACTTTGGAAACCAAGTAGGTATCCAATTCAACTCTCAACTCTCCACTCAAATTGATTTGCTTAACAAAAACTCGCCAGAGGCCATGCTTGTCTACTTGGATTGCTATACCCCACTTCTTCATATGCTTCAACATCCTGCTCAATATGGTATTTGTTATTCACATTCCACTTCCTATTATGATCCAACTTACTCACTCCGGTACTTGTTATAAGTTTCAAATAACTAATTTATAAATAATAAATAATTAATTAAATGCAATAAATAGGTTATAAATATATTTTTGTTTCTAAATATGTCCTTATAATAGACGAGAAAAAGGATGAAAGAAAATGTGTGGAAAAATATGATAAAACAGACTTTGACAAATAAGAGAGAATAAATAGTTAAGACCAAGATTGAAAAGAATACATTAAATTTTAAGACAAACCCAAATTAAAACTTATAAAATAATGGGAAAGAAAAGTGTCTCTGTTTAGCCTCCTCTCCACTTCCCCCCTTTTAGTATCTCTACCATTAAATCAACATCTAATTGGATGAAATTTAATACATTATAGCAGTATTATTATAATATTAAATCATAAAAAAATGCATATAAATAAATTTAATCTACATATAAATATGTATTATCATAACCATGATAAAAATAAAAGAATTATAAAATATTTTAATATAAATTTACGAGTTATGTATGGATATTAATTTCCAATTGCTTAAATACATATATTTGTTGTTTAATTAATAATAATAATATTATAGTTCATTAAATCTCAACAACTGGATGTTGATTTAATGGTAAGGATAATAAATAGAGAGGAAGTTAAGTGGAGATATTTCTTTCCCATAAAAGGAAACCACAATCTTTTTTAAATTTGAAGCTAATATATAGGATTAAAAGAAGTATTATTAATGCATTTACCAAAAACATATAAACAAGATATTTCCTCAAGTCTTTGTCACAAAGCACCTCTAATTATTTCAACAGAATTAAGAAGAAATGATTAAGTCATTGACTTTATCTCAAGATCGAATCAAATATTTTATTTTACCCATGTTTAAATAGAAAAAAAATTCAGATTTTGTATTGCGTTCTCTTTCATAGTTAATAACTATAAATACGAATGATATTAAAAAAAACTTAATTAATACCATAGCACCTCAAATCGTTTTCATAAGATCCAATTGACCAAATTACATCGTTTAAGAAATTTGTTAACATTAATTAAAAGTAATAAATATTTAAAAAATGTACTTATTCTTTTTAAATATGCCCTTATTTATAAAAGGTATAGGTAGAGAGAAGAAAATATATGAAAGAGAATATATATAAAAAATAATATAATTAATTATAGATAAATTAATAAAAAAGCATTTAATAATTAGATAGTCTCAAATTAAATCTTATAAAAAAGATCAAACTAATTCAAAAATTTTTCCAGTGTTAAAAGAACTGGAGAAGGACAAAAGGAAGTACACTGCACGAGATGTGGTGGCTCCAAGTCTGAGGAGGGGGAAATAATGAGAGATCAAGTGCCTGTTTGGTTAGGCTTAAAATGAGTGGAAAACAGCTTATTTTGGGTAGAAACCCTATTGAAAATATTGCTCCTGTTTGGAAGGGCTTAAGCCCAATATAGCTTGTTTGCAATAAGCTCCCTGAACATGCGTTCCAATAGAAGCCCAAAAATTTAGCTTATTTTGAAGAGCTTATCTGCTTATTTATTGTTATGATGTGTCAGAGCCACTTATTTTTCTCTCACTTCTACCATATTCCCTCATAATTCATTTGTTCTTTTTTTTTTCATCTCAAAGCTCTCCCATGACTGCTCTCTGCCGCCCAACGTGCTCTGTCTCCTACTCTCCAGAACCACTATCGGTGATCGCCATGAACTCTGTCACGTCTCTGCCGTAAGGTCATCGTGTTTAGTGTGCCTTTGAGTGACCTCAAGCCTGCTCCTTCATCAAGACTTCGACCTTATCCAAGCTTCTGTCGTCGTCTCCAACCTAGGTCACTACCGTCTACCTATGCATGTGAGCTATGCGTGGAGATCTTAACCTCCCAGTGGAATAGACTATCCAATCTATCTCTCGCAAGCTTTAGGTGGTCCGATCTGTTACAGGTTGGCTAGTTCCTTTTTTTATGTTAGTTTTTCTATTGGAGTTAGTGAATATAGAGGGAAATGTGATTGATCCAAGCATGTAGAGTTGTGTGTGTGTTGATCTATGCTTTAGCTGATAGCCTTTAAGGTTTTGATCCCCTTATTGTTGCCTGAAATTATCGTCGTCTCTGCTGTCCGTCAATGTCACTCCCTTTACCAGTGGAAGCAGGGAAATGTAACCTATTTCAAGAACAATCATTCTCCTTCCTCCTAGAAATACTGCCTGTGTAGACACCATCGTGTGGTCTTTTTTCTTTTCCCTTATCTTTCAATGCTCTGTTTCTTTTGATTGATTATTTGAGGTTGAATATTTTTCATCTTCAATCTTCTATGTACTCTTTTTATAATAGTTCATAATGTTTATTGAAATTTAATAGAAAGAATTGCTGAGTTCTTCGTTATACGAATTTTGGGGCTTCAGTTTGAATTTATTGTTTGAATCATAAGGAGTGGCAGCGTTTCATAAAGCACTGATCCGTATTTAGCAGAAAAGATCTATTTTAATAAATCATGTTGATTGAAGTTTTGAACCAGTGGTTGATGGCAATGATACGCTTAAACTTAAAATTTTCACTTGAATATGCTGATAAAATTTATCTAGGAAATGAATTCTGGTATGTACTTTGGGCAAATTCTTAATAAGAAAGTAATAGTTTTGGTGATTATTAAGTTCAACAATCGTTGAAGATGAGTTAGCCTAAAATCAAGCGCCTAGGTGGTAAATATGAGGTTGGAAGAACTATAGGTGAGGGATCCTTTGGAAGAACTATAGGTGAGGGAACATTTGCAATAAAATGAAATAGAGAATTATCAAATTCAATGAGAGAAATAGAGATTTTATATAATTTAAATAGATAAAAAGAATTTTAACAATCATCATCAATGTGAATTATCAATTGATATTAATATAAATTTATCAATATCATGTGTAAAATAAAAACCAAAGTTGATGTTGTAATGTAATAGTAGCATTCATTCATTCCAAATATTGAGACCATTTATTTTTTTTCCTGTTTTTATTGCCAGTATATTTGTCGGTCTTCTTTGATTTGTTCCATATATAAAATTTTTACTCTAACTCCTTATTAGATATTTTGCTTGTTTACTTAATTACTTATGTTTTCTAACTATGCCCTGCTCTAGTTTCAATTTTGCGTATACATATATAATTTTGTGAACCAACTATTTTTTTCTAGTTATTTTTCCGTTACCATATATTTCTTTATTTTGTAGTATATATTTAAGACATTTTTTTCCAACTATTTATGACTTATTTGGCTCATTATATTTTATGACAGATTTATTTTATTTACTAATTTATTTATTTTTATTATCATTATTTAGTCACTAGTAGGACTAAATTTTTACTTTCACTTTATCTTTAAAATATTTTTTATGATTTCTCTAAAGTTTTAAAATTTATTTCACTCATTAAATTTCACTTCTTTATATTAAATTATTTTAAATTTATTGTATTATGTAAAATTATTTTTTTTAATCATGTTTCATTATTTATTAAAACTCATACCCGTTTTGGTCATTTTACAATCAAATTTATTTTTACTCGATCATAATCCAAAAATTTTTTTATCCAATTTTACTTTTGTAAAAGTCGGATTAAAAATAAGCTGTTTTTTTCACTGCCAATCCAAATAGATTCCAAGTTTGCTGATTTTAATTGACACTTCACCGACCACTAATTTGATAATCTTTTAACCAACTTTGCTGTATGTTTGGCTATTTTATTTATGTTAGGATTTGAAGTAACATAGAAAGGACGCTGTGGCAGTGGACATACGGAGGTCAGCATTACGTGCAACCCTTGCACTATAGAGTTATGTTCAAATGACCCAACCTACATTTTCTGGGACAGCTACCATCCAACACAGAAGGCCTATTCCATTCTTGCTTCCCTTGTGCTTGACCCCAAAATCAAGGATTTCTTCTGATGAGACCTTTTTTCAATCACAGCTAATCCAAAATAATATCCATCCCCATCTTATTATTTATTTACATATTTATTACTTAAACCTTATATTTTTCCTTCCTCGCTAGTAAATAATATTTGGTAATGTGCATCAACTAGAGCTAGTTGTGCTGAGAAGTGTGATAATTTTGGTGTTTTAACTAATTTTTCTAATATTTATATATTAGCTCTCTTATATTGAGGTTCATACGAAGAACAATAGTCGAACAATTATGTATTCATATGCTACTGCAATATTATTTCCATTGCCTCTGTTTTGGGGACCGAAAACAGAGGATCTTTTTCCTTGTGCTTGTTTCCATCGCGCATGAACAAATATCGCCTTATTGACATTGCGTTGTTCAAAGATAAGCTAAATAATCTGTGAATATGATTTCAATTGAAAGTGATGAAGGCTTGACGCGTCTCAGAAAATAAGATTTTTGTTTCCCATCTCATAAAAAAATTAATGGAGTTCTGAAACAGCGACCTGTATAAGTAACATAACACAGAATTTAATTAGTTTCCCTTCAACCTTGTAATGTTTTGTGACAGTTAAAAATGGTTAAGTATGGACTCAGAATTTAACCGCAACATACTTGAACACTAAAAACTGTCGAATGAGACTAAAAATAACAGATTAGTATAGCCTTTTTATGTAATAATGCAAGTAAGTTATAAACCAAGGGCTAATAGGTTGTTTATTAGAAAAAAAACTAATTGCCTTAAATAAATATTTGTTCACATAATTAATTAATGATAATCCATAATTTTTGTTTTGCAAACCGATAATACATAATTACTAATTTATACAACTTTCCAATGCAACCAACAGGAGTTGGTTTATTTGGTAATAAATCAGCTTATAACTTATAAGATTGTGAGTTCAAATTTCCTTGCTAAAATAAGAAATTTGTTGGTAGGCAATCTATAAATGTTTTCTATGCCTAACCCAAGACTCAACTTACGTACACTTTTCTTCATCAAATAATGAATTTTCCAACTTGAGCATCTTACCGTTTAACCCATTCGAAGAATTTCCTGAAGTTCTCCATTGAAGTACCCCCTTCCTTTATATTATTCATCATAATATCCTTTAGCTTCAGGGACCTTGCCCTCATGCTCTCATCACCAAGCAACATGTCCACTTTTTTCTTGATTTCTTGGCTTGAGATTATTCCCTTTTCATCTGAATCGAACCCCAGTCCCACCTTCCACTCATTACAAATACAATTCTTGTCAAAATATTGGTCTGCAAAATATGGCCAACACAGGAAAGGCACTCCGTTGCTCAAACCTTCCATAGTGGAATTCCAACCACAATGGCTAACAAAACAAGCTATGGCACGATGGCTCAAAACCTTATTTTGAGGTACCCATTTAACAATTTTTCCCTTTTTGCCTTCAAACTCGTCTGGATATGCCATTTTTGCGCCTCCCCCATGTGTATCTTCCCGAACAACCCAAAGAAAAGGCCTTTGGGTAAGCTCAAGTCCTAAAGCTAGCTCTTGGAATTGGGTTGGATCAAACACAGTGAAACTACCAAAAGCTATGTAAATGACTGAACATGGCGGTTGCTGGTCTAGCCATCTCAAGCAAGAAAGATCCTCTTCCCAAAATTGCCCAAGTGACCCAGTACTTAGGTTCTCATTGCTCTCCATTAATGGTCCAATGGGTAGGATCTTAGGGTACAAGGATAAGGCTCCAGGCTCAAGTTCAAAAGTTGTATTGCAAAGCCACCAATCTGTCAAGTGTAAAGTTCTTATCATTTTTGCAATGTAATCATATACTGTCTTTTGAGAGTCTGAGTCTCCAATACAACACCACGCAATATCAGATGTGTTCATCTTTGGAACTTTTGGTGATATCTCAAATTCCCCTTTTACAATTGGCAATCCTGCAAAACAAGAGAAATCATGATATGGTTTTAAAGAAGAAATGTAATTACAGAAAAAAAAAAAATCTCGTAACTAGTGAATGACAAATTTTAATATAAGAAATGACTATAAGTTTCATATTGTTCACTTATAGTTGAAACTTATGGATAATTATATTATTTTCTTAGGACTCATAGTGATTTTTCCCAATTTTTTATAGCATATGTCGAAGCATAGGTATGAAAAGATTTATGGAATTTCTGGGGATATCTCAAATTCCCTTTTTATAATTGGCAATCGTGCAAAACAAAAGAAATCACGATATGGTTTCAAATAAGAAATGTAATTACAGAAAAAAATCTCGCATCTAGTGAATGGCAAATTCTAATATAAGAAATGACAATAAATTTTATATTGTTCGCTTATAGTTGAAACTTTAGGATAATTATATTTTTTTCTCATTACTCATAATGATTTGTCCCATTTTTCTATACAATATGTCAAGGCATAGGTATGAAAAGGTATATGGAGCCTTTCCGGTCAAAAAAAAAAAAGGTATATGGAGCCTACCTATGGAGATAATTATTATATAAAGTTAAACAAGAATAAAATTTATCAATAAGTTTTGTGGATTTATTATACTTAATTGTTCTGATATTTAAGAATATGTTTATATATGATAATAATTAATATATAGCCATTTTAGACGGTAAGAAATTAAATTTTATCATTAATATTTTAATTATCACTTTATATGTTTTCTCTTTGTAAAATAAATAGTTAACAATGGATTAAATAGAAACAATGGGATAGTGAAAATCAACATGTATTCTAAAGAAAAGTCAAAATTACATTGTTTTGAAACAAAATAGAAAGACGGTTTCTTTTTACCAAAAAGGGATGCTTTCTGAAAAACAATAAATTCTTGTTTAATTGACTTTGAAAATGCCAAAAGATTTCCATTTTCCCCATATTGTCACATGTCAACCCCAACAAATTTTTTTTCCCCCAACCCTTCATATTCTTTTCTTGCCTTGGCCCATGACTTTTTTATTTTTTAATGTACAAGTGTTCTTTTTCTATTGGAGGTAATCTTATTTAAGATATTATTAGGTATTAAATATTGGTAATTCTCTTAGCAAGTAGTCGAATCTTAACTCATTATGTTGTGAGGAATTAGTCTTTTCCACTACTAGACCCATGTTGATCTCTCAGCCCATGATTATGTATGCATATTTGTACCATTGTTCTACAATTTTTCATTTTCCTATAAATTTGATTTTATAAATTGAAGAATTCACATGAAACTAGCTAAGATTGTGCTTTTCCTACACGCAAACAAACATACCCAAATTCCGAAGTCATCCTAACATGCTGCCTCTAGTTTTAATATAAAAACAAGATGATTAATTTGTAAATATTTTTAAAAAATTAGTTCAATTAGTTATTTATAATAAATATGTATTAGTTTTTTCAGAATACTCTCTCAATTATACGTATTGCAACTACTTTTGACCAAAATCCTTTTTGTATGATAATAATACTTGGGGAAAAAAATACAAATTGAATTTGATGCCAAAACAAAATCCTTGTCTAACTTTTATACTTAGAAACTAAGAGATTAGTGAGTAAAGGAATCCATACCTGCATACTCATGACTAGGTTTATTTGTATCTGCTTATGTTGAAGTGCTTATAAGTATTTTTTTTGTAAATTGAAATAAAACTCTCTTCACGTACTGACCTCATACTCCATAAATTACAATTGAAAATTTGCTTATAAATCATTTCAAATAAGTTCTTAGTGTACTGAAAGCCAAAAGAGGAAAAGGAAAAAGAAAGGGCAAGAATTATGTTACCATTAGAATCCATCACTCCATCCTGAATCAGCTTGGGCATGTGAAGTTCCAAGGCGAAAACAGCAGCAGATGTGGGGCAAATGACAGCAGCTTTGATACCCAGCTTATGAGAAACTTCCAAGGCCCATGCCATATTTACATCTGCCAAGACACACTTAATTCTATCTCCTCTGCCATTAATGCCTTCAATGAGCTTCTCAAGCTCTAAGGGCATTGTTCTCAAAATTGCCAGACTTAGTTTAGCCATGTCGTTTCTGTCATCTTCAGGACCCATACCATCTGAGATCGACACTAATTCCACAGGCAATTTCTTCTTCTTCTTCTCTGCTTCCTCCTCCTCGTTCATTGCCTTCACCACTCGCCTGTGGTTGAAATCTGAGTTCACGAAGGTGATTCTGAGGCCATGTTGGGCTAGTTTATTAGAGAGGATCATGAGGCAATTCACATGTCCTTGAGCAGGAAATGGTAAAACCAGAACGTGGCTGTGGTGGCTGCTCATAATTCTGGAGATAAATGGCAGATGGCTAGATGCTCTGTCCTGGTTTATTTTATATAGGCAGGAGCGGCTTGGCGGGTGGGATGCCGTGCTAGTGAGGAAAACGGAAAGTCCTGATTCAGTATTGAAACCATTAAAAAGTCAGAAAAATATAACTTTTTTAAAAAAAGTGTACTTTGTCACATTTAATAAATGCTTGCTCTGCCACTTTTTTATAAACTAATTATTAAGATTAAAAAATATAGATGAAGCTAATTAACCTAATAAATATATTAAAACCTTGATTTTATTTTAGAAATATCCTTATTTAATAATTGGTTGATGATTTTTCATACTACAAAATGAGTTTTATATTTAGAATTAAAAAAATAGTTGATTTCATTAATAGTATAAAAATATATAAATACTCAAGATGAAAGGTTGTTGTTTCTTATAAATAAGACTAGAAGAACTCTTAAAAAAATTTTCTTGTAAAAAAGACCAGAAAAGAGCATATATCATTGATTGGTAAATTTGTACTCATAGCTTGACTGGTAAATGATAGTTTGACTGGTAAGTTTGTACTATGTGAATGATAAATTTTAAAATTTTTAACAAAAATCGCAATCTTGATGTTGGGCCTCATTTTTTGTTTTTTATTGTGAAATAATATTACCTCCCCTCCATAATATAAAAGCTAGATTGTGAGGCTCTATGATTCTTTAGCCTCTATCTGGTGGGTCATCGTTATACTTTTGATTCAGTCATGGTTGTCGGGTTATCACTGTTGTTGCCTTTCACGGGCGTCTACTGTTTAGAATTATGGTCCTTTCTCGCTGGGTTTCATGTTTGTGCATGTTTATTTCTGACTCTGCATACTTTGGTTTTAATGCATAATTGATCCTTTTTTTTTAAAAAAAAAAAAGAGCTAGTTAGGGTTTGATTTATATTATTGATCCTTTTATTTTAAATGTGGGACCTCACTTTGTCTGTTAAATTTATATTATTTTTTTCCAAAAGATTCATACTAATGTCTAATGGTGCATATTACGATATTAAGAAAGAGAATTTCTATCAATGAGAAATTTCAATACACATGATTAAACAAAATAATTTAAAAAAAGTTAGTATATATTTATTACAAATTAAATAACTAGCTTAATTAGTTTTTGATACTTATAAATTAATTATTTAGTTTTTATATTAAGCAATAGCAGCGACGTGTGGATCAAGGATTTTTTTTTTCCCGTTGAAACTGTTGACTCGTATGGTCTTACTGATCAAGATACTCACATTTATAATAGAAATATGACTCTGGGAAAGTGCATGCATCTTACGTTTCCAAGACCAATTTGGTTTACTCCCTCTCGATTAAAATATAAGTATCAAGCTTTTGAGTTTTTCTATAAGTTATATGAGTAATTTGAATTTATCTAATCATTTGATGTATTTTTTTTTAATTTTTATCTCTAATTAATTATATATCTCTCTTATCTCTTTTTCTACTATTCTCTCGCTTTTTTTTTTTTTAACTTATTCTCTCTCCTACTTACCCACTCCATGGACAAGGATATTTTAAAAAAATAAGTTAAAATTTTTTTTCACATATTTATCATTTTTAACTAATTTTAATCAATTTTTTGAGTTGTATAATTTGATTATTTAATACTCATATTTTAAAGTGAATGGAGTTGTAGTAATATGTTGGCAAAAAAAAAATTAATTAATAATATTATTTTTCAGTTCGCCACCCAACCAGTTGGACTTATCGGCCATGCTTGGACAGGCGGTGCCGATTATCTATTCTCATTTTATTTGAACTCTTCCACATACGGTCTTCACCGTGAAAAACTTTATTTAAGAGATTTGAAATAATCTGTTTCTAAAAAAATTTTTCGGCCTAAGACTGTTTCTAGAACTAAAAAATAGTAAAAATTATTTAAATGTTAATTTTTTTTATTTGTTAGCATTATCTCTAATCGATATAAAGCCATTTACAAGCATTTTGAAAAATAAATAATGAATATTTCATTAATTTTTGTAAAGAATATAAACTAATGTATAGACCTATTTATAAGTGGTTTTCAATATATTTATGGATCCAAAAAAAAAATCTTAAACTTTATTAATTCCTATTTAAACAACTTTTTAACTTTATAATCTTTCTGAAAAAAATGAACAATGTACATAATAAATGAAAGGACAAAAATTTAATAGTCACTTATAAATATGACCAAAAAAAAAATCTCTCAGCCTTATAAATAAAAATAAGAGAAATAATATATTTAGTTTTTAGTATAAGAACTAGATAACTAATTTGAGGCTATTAAAAAAATTAGTTACTCCTCTTATCCTATTTATAAGTTAGAGAGAGGAAGTTTTTCTTAGTTTTAGTTATAAGTTATTTCATTAAATTTTTAGCATAAGTGTAGTTTTTTTTTGGTGAACAGCCTAAGTGCAGTATTTTGTCTTTCATTTGTTATAATATATATAATTTTTTTAAATGTGTATATATTAAATAGTAAAGTTTAAAAGTTGTTTTATTTTAAGGGAGAGTTGATGTAGTTTAATTTTTTTCCCTAAATTATGTAAAACATGCTGAAAATGTCCTATAAATAGGATAAGAGGAGTAAGTTGGTTATTTGTTACAAATGTACATTGATCTTTCCAAACTATCTTCTTTAATCATGTGCATTGGAATTGAAATTATCCCTTGGTGTGAACCCTTTACAATCTGTCACATCCTGAAAAATTCATCCTAGTAGTGTGAGTTAAAAATCTTATTGTGGGCCAATATAGAAAGTAGATAGAAGAACGAAACAACTTTTGATGTTAAACCCTAATAGGATCCATATCGATATTTTTGAAATTATTAGTCTAGGAACTATAAAATAGAAAAATTTGGAAAAAAAATTCTAGAAAATGGTAAAAAGATAAATTAGAGTTTTGGGAATCTTAATTAAGGTCCCGAACTTGGAAATAATATGAAAATAGCTTATTATCGAATTTCCTGAAAACAGAGGTTTTTCAGGAAAAATAGTGAAAATTAAGTAAAAATAATTATTATTATTATAATTATTTAGAAACCTCAATAATTCCTTAAAAAATATGAAATAATTATCTAAATATTTTTTGGAATTTATAAAATTGATTCCAGGCCCTGAAAGTACAAGAATTAATTTTAAGGAATTTATTTTCAAAAGTCTTTCCAATAAAGCCCCATCCAAAAAAATTCAAAATAAATAGTTAGAGGTGGAAAAAAATTCTATAAATTTTCAGATTTCATTCTTATATTAAAATAGGATTTTTCATGGAAATAAGTGTGATTTTGGAAGCCTAAAATTTTTTTAAAAAGTTACAAGTGAATAGTAACCGATAAACCTCTAAATGGTGGGCCACATTTTTGGGTCATTCAAAAGTGGGCCTCACATTGGGCCAAGAAATGCCCAAAAATTCATGCAAACCTGGCCCAATAATTAAAATGTATTTAAGCTCAATTTTCATATAAAAATCAAAGGAATATTCTTGAAATTTTACACATGGCATGATCTAAAATTATAGAGCATTTAATGGCAGCCAAGTGGCCTCCTAAGTGGCAGAAAAATTGTAACATCCTAAGTTTTTATCGGGTTTTAATAGCCTCTTTTGGGTTGATTTTGAGGATAGATTAGTGATTTAATCTTGATCAGGGTGTTTGGGTTGAATTTGAGGTTTGTTGGAGGAATGGGTGAACGTACCCCTCTCAGGGTATGTTCCCCGCGGTGAAGTTTACTTCGCCGCGGCGCACCGGGAGTTTCAGAGGGGAGTGTCTTCTCGGGAAGGTTTGGCCGCGGCGAAGTCTAGGGGACGCTGCGACGAAGTTACTTTGGTGAGCGAGGCTTCCCTTTCGGGAAGGTTTTGCCGCGGCGAAGGTAGGGGTATGCCGCGACGAATGTTTTCTGGGCGAGCGAGAGTTTCCTCTCGGGAAGCTTTCGCTGCGGCGAAAATTGGGGTTCGCCGCGGCGAAGTCAGGTTTTCAGGCGAGTAATCCCTCTCGGGATTAGTTCACCGCGGCGAAGATGGAGTTCGCCGCGGCGAAAGGTCGCGAATCTATATAGTCGCGGGAGGGTTCAGCGTGCGAAAATAAGAAAAATCTGAAGGAGGAGAGAGAAGCTCTGCTAGGGTTTCGAACTTTTGGCTTGGAGGAGACATTTCTAAGGATCCATTACCTCAAGTAAGTGATTTTAGCCTCTAATCTATCTTCTTGATTGGAATTTCAGAGGATTTTTGGTGGAACCCTAGGATTTTCTAAGTTGTGATGAAACTGAGGTTTTTGACCGATTGTTTTGAGTTTAATTGATTGCATTGGGTTAGTTTAAGTATTTAATCGGTGTAGTTTTCTTGGATTTAAAGAATCTTGAGTTTTTGGAGCTAGGGTTTATGGAAATGGATGATTTGGGATTGAGGATGATAATGTAGAGATTGATTTTGAGTTTTGTGAATTGGGTTATGTTAAGGAGGGTTAAATTGGATGTTTAATTGGTTTAGATTTGTTGTTGGAACCTTAATTGCTCAAATGAGATGTTGGAGGTTGAATTCCTATAGTGGGTCCTTGAGGTTTGAATTCTAATTGATGCTTGGAAGGAGACTTGATGTTTTAATAGACTTTGAGGACTTTGGAGTGTTGTTTTGATAGTTATACCCTTTGAGTTGGATAGAGTTTTGATGGGAGATAGGAATTTTGTGTCCCCAAGTGTTGTTTTGGCCACATTATTAGTTTGAAAGCTAATATATGATGGTTGTGTGTTTGTGTGCTTGTGTAGACCGGTTGTGAGTCGTGGTGGTGCACGGGGCCACATTGTCGGTTTGTTATTCCTTGCTCAGGCGAGAGGTAACCACTTTCCAATCCTTAGTACTTGCTTCTGTGGTATTATGAGTAGATTTGTGTTTTGCGCTCCAAATAGTAATTGTGTTCAAACTATATGTTGTATATAAAAAGGGAAAACCGTCTTGTGGGGTTTTGATTTATGATGAATGTATTTTTGGAATTGTGAAAGATATGCCACTGAATGAGGTTAATTGTGAAATGATTATTACTCTTTGATTATGATTTGAGCATGATGCATGATTTGGGATTTGGTGAGAGTTTGATAGTTATTACCACATGGTAAGGCCTCCATTAATGCATGATGGTTGGCTTAGTACGTCCCTCATAGTGAGGGATAGGCCTTTTGGCTCCCTACGTCCCCCAGAGTGAGGGATAGGCCTTTTATGGCTCCTTACGTCCCCCATAGTGAGGAATAGGCCGGCTTCGGCTCCTGAAAATCCCCCAAAGTGAGGGATTTGGTTAATGGGAATTGCATCATTTCACTCGCATGATTTATTGTGGCTATCTTGTTATTATATTACTTGTGAACTGCCCCACTTGACACCTCACGAGTACCTATTTAGTAGTACCTAGTATTGGAAAGGTTGGTTACTGGGACTTTGTCTCACCCCGTGGTTTACAATGTTTTCAGGTGAAGGTTCCGGGCGTGCGCCTTCGGGAAGAGACGCAGAGGCTTGAGCTTGGTTAGCTTTAGGCCTCTAGCATTTGTATATGTATGACTAGTATATATTGCCACATTTAGGACTGCTTTTTGATATATTTGATTACCCGGCCTTGTTGTAAACTGGAGAGAATGTATCTCCTTATTTTGATTGGCTGGAGGCCATTGCTAGTGTTTGATGAACTCTGGATTATATAGTTGAAAACTTTTTAGATGGGCTGACTTTGATGTATGTGTTACCCGGGCCGGAGGCTCGGAGGCCCAGTAGATATGAATGGATTATTTTAGTTACATGCAACGTCTATCGGGTTGACCCGAGTTTGAAAGTCAATTTCTAAAAATATGAAATTTTCCTCCTACTATGGTAGCTCGTTTTAACAGCTTTCCTTTTCTACCATAGTAGTGGACTTTATGATGATTTATGATGTTTTTAAGGTTAAGGGTTTTACAAAAATCATGCCTAACTGGGGGAAAAAGGGTCAGATTTTTTTGCCCTATAAATACCCCCTAATTACACTAAAATAGGCAAAAATTAACAAAAGAGGGGAGGTGTTGTCCAAGTGTTTTCTTGAGCTTTGAAACTGATCTTAGTGAGTGCATTTGAAGGAGGAATCACCAAGTTTTAGTCAAGGATTCATCAGGGTATGTTTAAGCTTTGTCATGGTTAAGATTAAAGCTTGTTTAAGTTGGAAATTTAAGTTGTTTTCGAAGGTGTAGTTGCTGCCATATTTCAATTGAAGTGTCTATGTATTAGAAAAAGATAGAAGCCTTAAAAATGAGTTGGAATTATCATGTTTAAGTGGTGTTTAGATTGATTTTTGGAAGAAAACTAAGTTAAGTTTCATTTCGGCCAAGAGGAGTTCTAGGGGTAGGAGTTTGTTTTGCTATGATTTGATAATTCTAATGAGTTTAAAAGGTGTTCTTGTATAGGGGAACACCAAGAAAAAGTGTTTAAAATTATTGAAATAAAAATTTTTTTTGAAAAGATATATCCCTTATTTGTCAACATGAAATGAAAGGGAAGGAATGTGATTTTGATAAATTTGAATTAATACTTAGATTCTACAAGAAAAATCATGTAGGAATGAGTTAAGAGATTGATGAAATCAAAGGAGGAATAATTATGTTAAAAATCAAAGAAAAAGAGGATTTAAGTAGGTTTAAGATCAAGTATTTGTAATCAAGCTTGAATAGTTGATAATATGTCTTGTAATTATATTTGAATTGATAGGTTTTGTGAAGAAAAACAAGGGAGACTATTAAAACCTTGAGGAGACCGAATTGAAGCAAGGTTAAAAGGTAGCATTGAATCCATAATTGATTGTTTTTCTTGTTTGCTCAATGTGTATATGTTACTTGCTTATTGATTGATAGAATTATATTATGGTAATGATTGATTTTATGATGTTTGATATGCTTTGGTCAAAGGCATAAACACATATCAATGTGAATATATGATTATTTTTCTTCATGGCATAATGAATGGCATAATTGTGTATGAATTGAAAATGATAACATGTCACATTTTGTATAGCATGATTAACATGGCAATTGTGGTTCGTTGTTACTAAGATTTTCATGAAATCTCATCTCTTTCTATGTAAATTATGCACTAACTAGGAAATGGATCAAGCAAGGATAAGGGCAAGGAAGTGGTTTTAGAATAAAGAAGCTATATGACTTTTGTGGCTATATAATATTATGTTGTATATTGATGAACTTTGGTGTAATCTTGTAATGCATTATGGATATGGTAAACCTTGAGACCATGTGATTATGATGTAGTAATTATGCTTATGAATATGGTTTTGGTATGGCTGGTTTGGTGTGGCATGAAAAAGAGGAAAGAAGCTTCAAGAAATTTGGATTAAAGGGATGGAAATGCCCTAAAATTGGACAAAATTGAGATGCATAAAATAATAATTAAATGGATGAATTTAGACCTGAGATTTTTCAGACTTATGGATCTTATTTTTAGTTTTAAATCAAGTGGTAGATCATCAAATTTGAAATTTTGTGCTAAGAGTTATATCCTTCCAAAGTTGGGTTAAAATACTGAAAAATTAAACAAGGACCAAATGAATATTACAACTTTTCGAATTTCCTAACTCTGTTTTGTAATGATATGATACCAATGAGTATTTTTTTCGTTAAATAATATAATGCAAGCTTCAAATTGAACTTGAAACCACCTCATTTAGATTTTTCTATAATTAGTTATGAATTTTCAAAATTTGTCAAAATTTCAGTGTTGGATGAATAGTAACCCAAGACCAAATTTTTAAATATTGAATTGTCTCATCTTTAAATTTTGGAAAATGGTTCCAAATAACTCTAATTGTGATTAAATGAGGCATAAAAGTAAGGTGTGACACAATCAATATAAATATTTTGAAAAAAGATGAAAGACAAATTAGATTGAAATTTTATAGTTAGAAGCAAATCCAACCATCAACTAGCTCTTATATACTATATCTAGTTCTTAATATAAAAATTAGATAACTAATTTTAAAAAAATTAAAGAAATTAGTTAAGTTAGTTATTTATGACAAATTTATATTGACTTCACTAAGCTACTATCTTTAATCATTTGTATTGGAAGCACACATTGGTAAGAATCTTTTATAATCAATAAAGATATTTTAGGAAATATGTAAGACAAAATTACTTGAGGTCTTACATTTAGAAGCAAATTAAATTCCTAACTAGCTTTTATATTAAGAACCAGACGTAGCCGAACTGAACACTAAACCTGTTGAGATAGTAGTTCAAGGGTCAATCGATCAGATAATGGTCAACTTGGGATCAAATTGATCATAATTAAATAATATAATTTAATTAAAAATAACAAAATACATCAACATTAATAATCACTAATAACAAAATACAAAAAAATACAATAACAATAACAAAGTATAACAACATTGAGAATTTTGATCTTTAAGATTCCTCAATAAGTAAAATTAATAATCATTAATACAAAAATTATCATTAAAATTCCTTTAAATCTATAGTTACTAAGATATTAGGAGCTAAATGAACAAAAATAGGATTAATAGTAACATAATGATCCAAACCGATATCACACCAGTTTGATATCGGTTTGAGTTTTTATCATTTTAACACCTAAACCAGACCAGATCACTAATTGGTTTACCAAATTTCTGGTTGAATCGACCAGTTCAGTTCGAGTTTTTGTACTACAATTGAAGAGGAGTAAGCATGGGTCGTAATCATGGATTGAAGAAGGGTGAATATAATTCCTTCTAGAACAAGCCCTGCTAACATTTTTGGAGTATCACTGTCATGGAGTCATATGATTTAATGGATCATCGTTATAAGAATTTTTATGGAGAAGCAAAAATTACAAAGATTAGATTTTTTTTTTTTGGGCTATGCTTAAGAGACTCTTTTCTTTGAATTAAAAGTTTTGGAGTATTTATGAATCAGGAACTCCAATCACTAACTGTGAGCTGCGTGCAGAAATGTTTCAGTAGGATTCCACCCAAACCTCCTTCTTTTGCTGATCCAGTTTAGATGGATATTTTTTCTTTTTATCTCGTGTTAGGAGTTACAATTTTAGAGTAGTTTCTCTTCATTTATTTTTTAAATTTTCTCATGAAACTTGCAGGTCTTTATCATTTGGGACAAGATAATTGTTATTGTAATATCATTTTGACCCTTTATCCAACAAACCATTTTTGGAGTATTTCTTGGAAAGAAAGTTGGGCGGCGGTCTTTCACCGTTCAAACTGCGTTATTCTTTTTTTCTTTTTTTGATGCATCAGGAAGTTAAAGAGACAACAAAAACTATTGCGAAACTAAGCAAACCCAGAGGTAAGTTATTGTCTTCCTATGAAAATAGTTGGTGTTCTTGCCTCCCAAAACGAACAATCGCATTGGCCATCCCAGTTGTCCGTAGACCTCTTCCCTCAACACATTAGAGAGCCATGAGTCTTCAAACCAGGCAAAGAAATCTTTTTGTCTATGAGTGAGTATTTGGTTATTCGGTTCGATTAATGATGATAACCGAATTAATCGAATAGCCTAATAGAGTATAATTCCAACACCGAGCCGAAATCGAACATCTTGAAATAACCAAACCGAATTAATCGAAATAAATTCGGTTCGGTTAATTGGCTTGTCAATTGTTGGGCTTTTTTTTGGGCTTTTCTTGATTATACTGATTCAAAACAAAAATCCCATAGTTACAAGCAAAGATTTAATTTTATGTTGTCAGCATAACATTTAATTCGAAACGAAAATCACAACATCAGTTATAACATCCCATAGTTATGATCAAACTTTAATTTTATGTATCACTTTTTAAAAACAAGGTTTTAGAGTTTGCAGCAAGATCAAATGATGTACTAAAAATCATATACCATTGTTCATCCATAACCTTTATCACTCTTCTTTCACTCTGCAATGATAATAACCGAATACTAGAATAGCAACAAATGAGACTGCCAATAGATATATATATATATATATATATTAACCATCAATGATGCAGTACACAAATGGAAATATATCAGAACGCCAGTGAGCAGTACAGTAGAAAATGCATAAGGCGTCTGGCCAAAAAAAAATGCATAAGGCGAAAGAAGGGAGATGCAATAGGAGCGGGGAGATCTAGAGAATCTGGCCAGAAGGAAATAACAACCAAATCATGCACACCCCTCCCTTAACGGCTTTTGTCGTATTATATAAGAGCATCCTCTCCTATTTCCCGAAGCTTCCAAGGCCTCTTCTTCATCCGTTGGCTTCTACGTAGACCAATATTCTGGTTTGGGCTTTTAGCAGCACTACTCCCTAGATCAACGTGGCCCATCTGGTGTGGAGTCGTAACATTACCCCGCCCATTAAGAACGACCGTGTCCCCAAGGTCGAGAGATGGGTACAACTGTTGTAGTACGTCTTTCTCTTCCCACGTGCGTGCAAAAGATGCGTCCCATGCAATTATAAACTACTGTACTTGGGCATCGCGGGACTGAATCATTTGAGAGTCTAGGATCTACACGGGTTGTGCAATCGGTCCTTTCGACGTGGTCAACAATGGCAGGGGCATATAAGATTCTTTAGGCTCATCACCGTAAAATTTCTTGAGCAGTGAAACATAAAAAACCGGATGAATTCTGGAATGATCAGGTAGCTGTAACCTATAGGCGACCTTGCCAATCTGACTGATCACTTGGAAAGGCCCAAAATAAACCATAGAGAGTTTATAATACTTGTGCAGTTGAACGGAATGTTGTTGGTATGGCTGTAACTTCACCAAAACCTAATCACCCACTCCGAATTCCACATCTGAACTCTTCTTATTAGCAAATCGTTTCATGCGGTGCTGGGCTTTCTGTATATTTTGTTTCAAGACCGTCAAAACTTCATCCCTCTATTCTAATTGTTGGTGAACATCTACCGGGGTGTCTTCAACCAAAAAATGTTTTAACAGTGGTGGTGGTTCTCTGCCATACACCACCGTGAACAGGACCATGCCAATAGAAGTCTGAAATGATGTATTGTACCAGAACTCGGTCCAAGGTAAGACCTCGATCCATTTTCATGGAAATTCATGCGCCATACACCGCAAATACATCTCTAGGCATTTATTAACAACCTCAGTTTGATTGTCTGACTGAGGATGATATGCCGAGCTCATACACAATGAAGTCCCCTACAATTTCATAAGGTGTTTCCAAAAGCTACTAGTGAAAATCCGATCCCGATAAGAAACTATTGTTTTTGGTAAGTCATGGAGTTTGACCACATGCTGTAAAAAAGCTTCTGCCACTTGCTTAGTGTTAAAATTAATTGGCAAAGCAATGAAGTGGCTATACTTTGATAACCGATCGACCACCACAAATATGTTAGCATATCCTTTCACTGGAGGAAGGTTTGTAATGAAATCAATTGAAATATCATCCCAAATATGTTTTGGAATGGGCGGAGGATTAAGTAAACTAGCAAGGTGGAGTGGACTAGTTTTGGCTTTCTGACATACAACGCAACATTTGACATAGTTTCTGATTTCTCGTCGCATCTGTGGCCAATAAAATAGTCAAGCAACACGGTGAAAAGTCCGAAGGTATCCTACATGACCTCCAATGGCGGATGAATGGAACTCCTCTAATATTCGTTTTATGAGTTTGTGATCATCATGGGGTAACACTAAACGATTTTTCCAATACAACTCGCCTTGTCTTACCCAAAAATGGTCCACAGGTTCTGGAGAATTCAGAACACGGTCTTTTTCAGCTTGAATCACCGTTGATGTGTGTACCCAATCATAAATCAAACTCATAAGAGAGTTCTCAAGTGTAGTTAATGTCAAGCAAATTGCTCGAGAGAGAGCATGATGGAATCGGGAAAAAAACAGAGAGCAAGAGTCTTTTCTCTTTCAACTTTTTTCCCCCTTCTTTGTTTTTTTCCTTTTTAAATTTTCATTGTTCTTTTCTTTCTTTGTTTCTCTTTTATTTTTGCCTCCTTACACCATTAACTAAAGAGAAAGCCGTTTAGTCTATGTGGCTAGCAAAAACCTTGAGGAAGCTGCTGAGAGTTGAAATGAAAGAGAGCCAAAAAGATGAATAGAGGGTAAATCTATATATGAAAGAGAGACAATAAAACCTTAGATAAATCTGCATATGAAAGAAATTAAAAGGACCATTGTTGATGCTTTTTCAGCACCATTTTGGTGCTTTTCCGGCGTTACTATGACGTTTCTTCGACTAATTCGTTATCATTTTATCTTTCTTTCTTTCTTTTTTTTTGGGTTTCCCTCCAACTTTCCATTTGGTCTTTGGCCTTATGCCTCTCTAGCTCTGTCTTTACCACCTTGAATTTCTTCCTTCCACCAGCTTTCGGCCCTCTGCCGGGGAGTCTCTCCTATTGGCGCTTCTTTCAAAGTTTTTCCAGCGTCTCTTTTGTTTGGTCTCATCTATCTGTTCTTCTTCTTCTCCTCTCTTGTTTTGTTTTCCACCTACTCTTTTGTCCTTACCTTTCCTCTGCTTTTTCACTGCCTTTCCACCACCTCTTTTTTTCTTTTCCTTGCCTTCCTCATCATCTCTATTCTTCTTTCCACTGTCTTTGCCTTCGTTCCCTTTGCCTCTTCGCTAGTTTTCTTCTTTATTGTTTGTCGCCCATCTCTTTTTTTGTCATGGGTTCCTCTGTTTCTTCTTTCTTGCTTTTCCAAACACCCTTCCCTTTTTGTTCGGTGTCTCATTCTTTACGCTGTCAGTTTAGGAATAAGAAACTCAATCTAAGTTCATGGCACTTCTGAACCCCTTGTGTTGGACTCCACCTTGTTATTATTGGTATGCAGTACTATGATCTATTTCAACACCCTAAAAAGTGCAGATGTCGTGAGACGTTACATCTACAGGATGTCTCTTGGTGACATCACTTTTCGAAAGCAAGTCTACGATCACATTCGCAGGTTGACTCTTTAAGGGAGTTGGAGCTCTCAGAACACTCGTGTTTAGAGGTGGGATGGTTGATATTGAGGGAAAAGTGTGCTTTATGGACCATCTCAATACTACTCCCTGGAGTTTGGGTCTACTTTTAGATCCAACCCTTCTTTGATTTTTGCTGTCTTGGTGTAGCTACTGCCTGTTTGGTTTTTCTTCTTTGGGTTCCTCATTTCACAATGCTTCTATCATGTGAAAGGACTCGATAGTTTTTACGTATAATTTTATCTTTAATTAAAATTGTCTTTTTATAAAAAAAATACTTTGAAATTTTCTAGTTCTATTTTTCAATTGAAAAGGTTAGTGGAGATTTTCGAATTTCATTGTAAGTATTGATACATATCCATGGCACATCTCATCACTCATTAATCTTAATAATCAATACTTACAATGAGTGATGAGATGTGCCATGGATATGTATCAATACTTACAATGAAATTCGAAAATCTCCACTAACCTTTTCAATTGAAAAATAGAACTAGAAAATTTCAAAGTATTTTTTTTTTATAAAAAGACAATTTGTAAGTATTGTAACTAACTTAACTTTTATAACTAACTTAACTTTTTTTCTTAATCTCCTAATTATAAGAGCCAGTTGACTAATTTGAGGAAATTAAGAAAAAAAGTTAAGTTAGTTATTTGTAATAAATAGGTTTTTTTTTTTTAAAATATCCTTACTAATCAAGTATGTTGGTTAAAACTATAATTATTAGAAGGACTATTTTGGAAAAAATTGAGTAAATATGAGAGACAAAATGGATTGGGATCTTATATTTAGAACCAACATAAAAGTCAAACGAGGTCTTATATTAAAAACCAGAGGTAGTATATATTTATATATTGCTTCAGAACCGGCTCATGGAAGAACTTATGGTTATGTTTGGTAGGCAGGTTTAAATTTTAATAGATTGGGAATGGGATTGGTATTGAGGCTGGGATTGACATTAGGGGTGGGAATGAATCTTTAAAATTATGTTTGATGTGAAGTAATATTTCAAAGGATTGATTTTATTAATTTTCTTTTATAAACAATTATTACTTAAGAAAGACTATAGTACCCTCCTCTCTCTTAACCCCAAACTTCAAAACCATCTGCGATGTTGTAAGTTTCACCCACCTTCACCCTTCTCTTTCATAGATGTAATCTTTCAAAGCATCACCCACCTTGGCCCTCCACTTTCACAAATCCTAGGAACTCCACTTTTAGTTGAGGATGGTGATTTCTCTTGACCTGGTTATGGCAGCCCGCGAAGATGACCCACCTTTGATTTGACTGCTTCAAGTTCATGATTTTCTGCAAATATGGGTCTATGATTCCTATTTTTGTTTCCTATTTAGTCCCAAGTTTACGAATATCCTCCTATCAAACATAGCAAAATAAGCAATTCCGGTGCTAGTGCCAATACCAACCACTCCCATGCCTTGTACCAAACAGGCCTTATGAGCTATGTTACTTTTCACAATACTTATATCATTTTTTTAAAAAAAATTTTAATGATCATATATGTGTATAATTGATTTAAAAGTAAAAATAAATTAGTATATATAATATATTATTTAAATTATGATAGGTTGAATCACTTCTAAAATCATGAAATTGAATTATTTAATTATTTAATTATTTTTTTAAATTGTCCAACAGTTTAATTTTTATATATATTATTATATATGTGTATAATATTATCTTTTATTTACTTATCGCTTTACTAGAACGATTTAATCGATCCCATCATTGAAACTAGGACTCACTAATCTTTTTGCTTGATGTTTCAGTCCGAGTTTTAAAATATTGTCTTTAACATAAGAGTTATTTAAATATCTATATTTTTCAGAAAAAAAACCTTTTTAATCGATAAAACATAATTCTAATACATATATTTTCAAAAATTTATGATACTCCTCCGGTCCTAATTATAAGACCCAATTGACTTATTTAAGGAGATTAAGGAAGTAAGTTAAATTGGTTATTTATAATAAATAAGTGTTGTCATTCCTAAAATATCCTTACTAATTAAGTATATTGGCTAAAACTATCATTATTAGAAGGATTATCTTGGAAAAAAATGCATAAATATAAGAGACAAAATGGATTGGGTCTTATAATTAGGACCAAATAAAAAGTCAAATTGGGTCTTATAATAAGGACCGGAGGAGTATCATATAAAATTTATTACGTTTTATTATTTAAAAAAATTTTATAAAATAAACCAGAACAAAACATCCACCATTCATCTCCAGAATTATGAGCAGCCCAGCTCAAGAACATGTGATTTTTCTCATGATCCTCTCTAACAAACTAGCCCAACAGGGCCTCAAAATCACCTTCGTCAACTCAGATTCTAATTTTGCACTAGCCGAAAATACATCCGTAAACATATTTATAATCACATTCAATCAAGTATATATTTATTAATAGAATTAATCAAATTTCCAATCACAATTTGAGCTTCTTTCTCAATATAAAAAAGACATTAAACAATGTCACTGTTGAGAAAGTCAAATGAATGGGAAAGAATTGAGACTATTTCACAAAGAAACACCAAAATAATGAAATTTTTTAGTCTGTAGGCATTTGGTAGCGACACAAGGGACACATATGACCTGTTTGGAGCCAACTGACAATACAAGTAGTGTGATAAACATGGCCACAGGGTGTTGCTGAAACATCTTCATCACCATCATCAAACTTTTCTAAGCAGATACTACATAGCTCTACCTTTATTTCTTTGTTAGGCATTTGTATTTTCTTGAGCAATGCCAGAGCCTCTTGTGATGCTGGAATCAGACACGATTCAAGGACCCATGGGTTATGTTTGGTAGGCAGGTTTGAATTTGGGTGGACTGGGAATGGGATTGGAAATGGGATTGGGAGTGGGATTGGGATTGGGATTGTGGCTTTAAAATTATGTTTGGTAAGGAGTAATAATGTTTACATTAATTTTATTTTATAACCAGTCATTAATTATGAAAAGGCAACAATACCCCTTCATATTAATTTTTTAGAAAAGAAAGTCTGCAATTGCTTTGCCTTTGCCGTTGATCTTCACCGCATTCCCTGATTGATTCAGTGCAAAACCAATAACAAATCTATCAGCAACCTTTTGATGATGCAGTCGAATCCTTGAGATCTAGATACAAGATCATTAACTTGTATGAGATCATATTTAAAAAAACAAAGGAGTTTCCAATGATGATTTAACTCTGCATCTTTCGCCGTTCCTTCTTCATCTTCGTATCTTTTACCCGCTTCAACCTCTGCCTCTGCTTCAACTCTATCATTTAGGTTCAGATTTACATCTTCATCTTTTGCTACTAGGTCTAGTCCATTGCTATGCACTCAAGATCTGAAGCAGAGGCAGATTTAACGAAGAAGGACGAAGACTTGTCAAACCATTGCCGAGGGTTCCAAGAAGGAAGACGGAGATCTGGAGATAGAGATAAGTCGCCGTCGTAGCATCCTCAATTTTGCCTCTTTCCAGCATCATCACCGTCGCAAGAATTAAAGGGGAGGGCGACGCCGACATAGTTGTGTATGGGAGTTTCAAAAGTAGAGGCAAAAGCATAGTGATGGCAGAATGAGAGGAAGGGGGGGCGGGTGAGGGGTAATCTGGTCCAAAAATGTTCATTCCTGGGATTGATTTTTCAATACCGGGGGGGCTGGCAGCACTGGCTAATCCCACAAAAAGTGGTATTGAGCAATCCTGGGATTGCTGAAGTCTATGTACCAAACATGACAAACTGAGCAATACCAATACCAATCCCTGTGCCAATCCTCCCATTCCCTTGTACCAAACAGGGCCATGGTGTCATAGTTTCTTCTAATGACTGAGCTAAGAAGGCTCGACGATATGCTTCCTCCAATTCTTGAGGATCCTCATGATGAGGGGCATTCTCAAGGACGTAAAATAAAGGCGTATGGCGACCACAATCATAATCAGCATAGAAACACACTTCTAGTGGTATCAAGCGAGGAGAATTATTAGTAGTTTCATGTTGAACTCTTTCTTGATGATAAGATGTGATTTCAGACGCCAATGTCTGTGTGCCACTTTCAGAGAGATAGTCATCAGATACGTTTGTTTGAAGAAATTCTACAACATTTTGGAGTACCGTGCCACATGGTACAATGAAAGGAGATTGAAACAGTTCGAAAATTGTTGTCACGAAATTTTCTGTGTCAGGTGGATCCCCAACTCGTTCAAGACAAACGGTGAATCTGATGTCAAAACTATCTTCATGGATCGAGTCTTCTTCCAAATTCGAAACATGGGGAGTCGTCATGGCTACAATCTCAATTTTGAATTTGCCCTGAGAGGAATGAATTCATAAACTAAATTATTTCGTGCTCTTCAAGTTTATATATTTTTTATTTATTAATATAAGCATACAAGATCAGAAATCAAACATTTTAATTGACCAATAACAGATTAAGTTAAATCAGTGAAAAATTAATTAGATGACTTACTTGATAGTGTGGCAGTAATATCGAGTCAGTAGCTTCAAAATTAAAGTACTTTTGAATATGAAAATGGAATGTTTAGGGAATCATCATCAATGCCTTCTAATCTATCGACCTCTTATATTTATAGGCTTCTAATATCCAACCATGAGTTATGGATTATTTCTTAAAAGTTATTCCGACTCTTTTGGTGACAATAGACTTTTAATATCAACAAATTATATTATGTTATCACTAAACCATAAATTATGGATTATCTCTTAAAAGTTATCAGAATAATTAATTCTGATTCTTTTGGTTGATGTTTAATATATCAAATAAAGGTTGATATTATGATATCATCACTAAACTATTTTGAAGATTCCGGATTAATTATTCTGATAACTTTTTAGAGATAATCCGTGATATATGGTTTAACGATTTATTTAAATATATGTGATTCAATTAAAAATGTTTTATAAATAGAATTAGCAGAGTAATAGAATGTCTTGATGTCTTGCAAAATACCCTTAATAAGTACTCTTTCATCATTTATTATAATATTCCTTTAAGTGCTCTTTTTCTTGATGGAAAGAGATGAGGGATGCCATAATATAAAATTAGCTAACGCATTACATTGTTAAATACTTAAAGTGATTCTTTTTATTATAACTTATTTTCAATTAAGAAAAATTTTATATTTTTAAATTTGTTTAAAAAAATCGACAAAGTGATATTATGATATTACTAAGCCATAAATTATGGATTATCTTTTAAAAGCTATCAGAATAATTAATTTGGGTTATAGACTTTATTTGATATCTATCATGTTTTCTAATGGTGGGAAACTTTTATTCTTAATCTTATTAATAAGTCTTTTGTAAAATTGTGAAAAAGAGTTTCACTCAAAAAAAAAATTGTGAAAAAGAGTGGAATTAACGCAACAGTATTTCAACAGGAGGTAAAATTGGAATCTTTGATTTTTTTTAAACAATTTTAAAAATATAACCAAAAGAATCGGAATTAATAATTCGTATAGTCTCTTTCAGAGATAATCCATAACTTATGGTCTAGTGATATATATATATATATATATATATATCATATCACTTGGTTGGATATTAGAAGCCTATAAAAATAAGAGGTTGGATAGATTAGAAGCCATAGATGGTTATTCCCTAAACATCCATTCTCATACTCCAAAGTACTTTAATTTTGGAGTTACTGACTCGTTTTGATCAGTAATATAAAATCAAGTAAGTCTTGTAATTAATTTTTCACTGATTTAACCTAATCTGTTATTGATCAATTAAAATATTTTATTTTTGATCTTGAATGTTTATATTAAGAAATAATATATATCTACGCGCGCGCGCGTGAAGAGTTGTTTGTTTGTGTCTTCTTTAGGTTCCCATGATAATTCAAACAAGACAATATTGCTTTACTGATCATGGTTAATTATGAATTCATCTTATAAGAGAAACAAGAGTTCTCCTCTTATTCAGAATTAAGATTGTAGCCATGACACATCTCCTAATGTTTCGAGTTTGGAAGACTCGATGCATGAGGATAGTTTTGATATCAGATTTATCGTTTGCCTTGAACAAGAGGGGGATCGACCTGAGACAGAAGATTTAGTTACAACAATTTTTAAAGTGTTTTAATCTCCTTTCATCATACCGTATGACACGGTACTCTATAACGTTGCAAAATTTCTTCAAACAAACGTATCTGATGACTGTCTCTCTGAAAGTGGCACACAAAACTTTGGCATCTGAAATCACATCTTATTATCAAGAAAGAGATCAACATGAAACTACTGATAATTCTTCTCGCTTAATACCACTAGAAGTATATTTCTATATGTTGATTATGATTGTGGCCACCATATGCCTTTTTTTTACGTCCTTGAGAATACCCCTCAACATGAGGATCCTCGAGAGTTAGAGGAAGCGTATCATCAAGCCTTCTATTAATAAATATATATTTGATTGAATGCCTAACTAAGAAACAAAGGCAGAGCTATGTAGTATCTGCCTCGAAAAGTTTGATGATGTTTCAGCAACATCCTGTGGCTATGTTTATCACACTACTTGTATTGTCACTTCGCTCCAAACAGGTCATCGTATGTGTCCCTTGTGTGCCTATCAAATATCTACAAATCAAGACTAAAATTATACATATAATTTCATTATTTAGATGTTTATTGGTGAACTATTCTCAAATCTTTCGCATTTTTACTCTCTCATCATGAGTAACATTTGTTTAATCTTTTTCTTATATTGAGAAAGAAGCTCATATTAATGATTTGGTTGATGTAAATATAAAAATTTGATTGAAAATTTGATTAATTCTATTAATAAATATACATTTGATTAAATGTGATTATAAACATTTGTAAAAAAAATATGTTTACAAACATTAAATTTTGAAGAGGTAAAGTTGCTTTTGGAGGTGCATATCCACCACTCTGAGCTATTTAATAGTGCAAATTTATCCCAATCTTATTAAAAAGAAGCAATTTCACCCCAACTTAACATTTTTTTTTTTACTCTGTTTGACAGGGGGACATTTCTTTTTAAATAATGATACAAAATTCAAAAAATGAGATCTAAGCAAGATTCGGAAACCATACAGACTGACGGATCCGATTTGGATGCTTATAAAACAAATGAGCATCCAGCCTTTACCCTTTGATGAGCCAAATCTGATATATATATATATATATATATATATGGATAGTCCAAATTTAATTTTTTTTAAAAAATATTTATTTTATTATATATATAATTTAAAATAAAGATAACTTCTTAACTATTATTTTTAAAAAAATAATTTTTTATTTGAAAATAATTTATTAAAGATATTAAAGTTGCACCTTTCAAATCAAATTCAAACAATTAAAAGGGGATGAGCTTGGGTGCACCTATCAAACAATGTCAAGCAATTGCTAAGTTATGATGGAATTGCTCTTTTTTATTAGATTAAGGGTAAAAATGTACTATTAAATAGTTTAGAATACTAGATGTATCTCTAACAATAATTTAAAGTGATGGGTGCACCTTTGCCATTTGTTTTGTTATTGAGCTCAAGATATCCACTGTCGGTAATAGTGATTAATGTACTCGCACCATAAACTTCTTAAAAGGGCTTTAAATTTAAATAATTGATATAATATTTTAGGCTTACATCATTTATAATATGTCATGCATAAAAATATGTGTATAAAATATGCCTTAATCCATTTAAAAGAATTTTAAATAAATAAGTTGTAAAAATTAAGATTTAAAAAAAGTAATATAATAAAAATTAATAAATTTTACAAGATATTATAAATTTTGAAAATATATGTACTAGAATTATTTTTTATTGATTAAATTTTTTTAAAAAAACATAGATATTTAAATAACTCTTATGTTAAAGACAATGCTTTAAAAGTCGAACCAGGCATCAAGTTAGCAAGTCGTGGTTTAAATAATTGGATATATTACTTTGTGTTTGAGATTAATCTCTCCTTACGAGAATGAAATTGCTTACCATTTTAACCGATAACTTGTTACTATTCAATTTCATGATTTTAGAAACAAATTATCGTAATTAAAATAATAAATTATATAACTAATATATAAAAAATTAAAAAATATAATACAAGTATTGTGAAAAATAACATAGCTTATAAGTTCTTCCGTAATATATACACACACACGCACATATATATTTATACAAATAATTAATACTGATAATTGATTATTAAGATTAATGAGTGATGAGACGCGCCAACGGATACGTACCAATGCCTCCAATGCCCAGAAAAAAAATTGAAAATCTCCGTTAACCTTTTTTTTTGGGAAAATTACACACAGGTCCCACAAAAGACAATTTATTCAGGAAAAGTCCCCTGAAATCCTGAAATGCTTCCTAAGGCTCCAGAGACCTGTGAATAATTAATTTCAATTGTGATATTACCTACTTACCCCCATTAATTTGAGTCTGAATATTTTTCCCGTCACAAGCCTTCGGCCGCTCTGTTTCTATCGGGACCGTCTTCTTCTTCACGGCACGTTTCTATTGTCTGCCTTCCCTTCATATAACACAATCGGCTTCACATCCATCGCTAGCAAGCTTCACACACATCGTTGGTGAGATTTGCACTCCATCATCGACGAGCTTCGCACCCCATTGCCGGCAAGCGTCACACCTACCCACAAATTTGGCGATTACATGTTCTTCAGATCGCAACTGCTAGAGGTGTAAGCTATCAAAGAGAGATGATGAACTAAGAGAGGAAGAGCCTGCCGGCTTACCATCTTCAGATTGAAGGGTTGTTTTTTCTCCTTTTATGTGAGATTTCTTCTCCCTTATACTTCATCTACTTCACCATTTTGTCTTCTTCTTCATTGTATTTAACTAAAACTCAACGGCATTTTTGGCATCGACCAGGATATTTTTACTTCTGCATCTTGCTTTCTTTTTTATTTGATTTTTCGGTGGTCATCATTTTTCATAGATTGTTTATGGTTTGTCTTTCTGGAGGGATGAAGGAAGGTCGGGGATGAAGATTGATGAAGGGGGATTTTTTTTGGTTTCCTAATTATAAAGGCATTTTAGTCTTTTCAAATAAAAACTTTGTCAAATTCCTCCAACATACCAAACATAATTTTAAATCCCATTTCCATGTTCATTTCCATATCCATATCCATATCAATTTCCATTTCCATCAAAATTAATTCTATCTGTGAGAATAATTTGGGAATGGCCATCTTGTGAATTAACAATGGTGCTGCCTTATGACAAATTATCACAGAAACTTTTCAGCCTTTCGCCTGAAAGTTAATAGCTTAAGGAAAGACTATCTATCTGGCGTAACTCATTTTATTAGTTGTCACTGAAATCATATGGTTTCAGTTTTTACTGGTTATCCATGTCGCAACTTGGTAGCGTAATTCTTAATCTTTTCTTGTTTCTTTTTTGTGGCTGCAGTTCTTTGTTGGTGGCAACTGGAAGTGTGTAAGTATCTTCTTTGTCTCATCTCATTTTCCCCCTTTTTATTTCCTGTCCATGAAATCTTTGGGTAATGGAAAGGTTTTATTCCCTATAAAATTGCAATACTTACGGTTGGCAATTTGAATTTCAGTGCTTTCTTAAATGTTTAACTTTGTCATTCTCAACTAGAATATATATGTGAAAGTAACGGCATTCACCTTGCTTTGGGAAGATTTTTATGATCTATTTAAGAGGATTGGAGCACTGATACACCATCTTTTATTCCAAAGTATGCTTATTGTTATGGTTATTACCCCAGTTTTACAGAATCACCAAACATGGGCCGTTAACTGGTCTCTAATTAATACAAAATGCATATAGATCTTTTCTTTCTTCATTTGTTCTGCATTTTCTCCCTCCTAAAGCCTGAAATAGCAGCATAGGGTGCATAGCACTGTTTTTTATTTCCTAAATTTTGTGCATAAAATAAACATTACTTGGACTACTATGTACTACCCACAAATTCTCCATGTTTATTGGGTAAAACTCAGTGCTATCAGCTGCATGTATAGATGAACTATTGAAATTATGTAAAATAGAGCTAGGAAATTTCTATAGTTTTAGTCCTTGCTAACTATATGAAGAAAGCAAGACAACATGCCAATCTTTCTAGCCTGCTACTAAATATGCTAAACAAAGCCTCATGTCAAAATTATCTGACTGTAACATGCTCCTTCATGGTTGGACAAATATCTTTTGACCTATTAGCTACTTTTGTGAATCATCAAATTTAGTGTTTCTTGATGTTTCTGAGATAAGTAATTAGTTTTTCTAATGTTTTGTTTGCATTTTTCCAAAAACAAATAACCCCTTTTTTTAAGTGACAAGCAGATGGAAAGTTATAATGTGATGGCAATATTTTTTTTTTCCTTTTTGCAGTTTAACAAAATGGCTAAAAAGAGTAATAGCAAAGAATGAGAAAGGTCTAAGAACTTCTTTGGATACATACTATTTACTAAAGAATTTTATGAGAAGAACAAGAAGAAGTTCATGTCTTTTGAAGAAGGCACTAACTCTGTGAAAAAAGCTTGGGGGAAGTTAATAGAAGAGGAGAGAGAACAATACAGTGAAAGGGCTAAAGAAATGAGAGTCCCACTGAAAGGGAAGAATTGTATTGTTACCTTCCACATACGGTGCGCTCTGGGACAATTTATGGAAGTTTGTAAGCACTTAAAGAAAAGTAAAGATAAGATGGAAAGGCTGAAAAGATTTTGATAAACTAGTTAAAATATGTTGCTCACAAATTTATGGAGATTTTTGTGGTGAATTGATCTGTGTGTTTGATCCTGTAAGTAAAAAAAATTTTAATTTGAGGGAAGACACATGAAATGGGACCCAAGATATAAATCAATTGATGGATCTATCATTTAAGGGGCAAGAAATTAAAATGAATACGGAGAATGAAGATGAAACATTTAAGAAATTAAGGAGTGACTATGGGAAAGTGCCATACAAAATAATAAGAAGATGGTTGATTAAAGGAAAAGAGGAAAAAAAGTTTGAATTCCTTTTTCTCATGTATGCATTAGGAGTCCTCTTGTGTCCTAGCTCTAGTGTATGGGTCAATGATAAAGTGTTAAAAGTCATGGTAGCAACAAATGGTAGTTTAGGATAGCATGATTGGAGCAGCTTTATTTTCAGAGAATTTTGCAACTCAATTGCAGAGTTCAAGAAAGAAAAGAAGAAAGGAAAAGTTGATGGGACAAAAAATGTGGGAGGTTGCTTGTACTTCTTAATGGTAAGTGTGGGTATGATTCATTTACTTTGATGTTAGTTGTGTTGTCAATATGCGATTTGCTGTTATCAATGGGTGCTATGTGTGTTGTAATTTGTTGCTTTGTATGTTGTGATTTATTGCTCTGTATATTGTGATTTACTTCTCTGTATGTTGTCATTTATTGGTATGTACGTTGTCAAATGCTTATGTGTATGTTGTGATTGGCTTGTGTGAAGGTTGTTATTGTGCTATGTGCACATTGTCATTGGCCTCTGTTGGTTTGTCACTTGCTTATGTATATGTTGTAATTGCCTACTATTCATGTCATTAGCCTCTATTGGTTTGTCAGTCACTTATGTATAGGTTGTAATTGGCTATTGTTAATGGCACAAGCGTAGGTTGAGATTGGCTGATGTGTAGGTTGCTACTGTATACTGTTGATGTTGTCATTCGATTAAGTGCGGGTTGTCACTGGTTGTTGTGCATGTTGTAAACGGCACAAATGTAGGTTGTTATTGGCTGATGTGTAGGTTGTGATTGTATGTTGTTCATGTTGTCATTCGGTTAAGTGTGGGTTGTGATTGGCTGTTATGCATGTTGTGAATAGAACAAATGTAGGTTGTGATTGGCTATGTGTATGTTGTCAGTGGCCTCTCTGCATGTTGTCATTATTGTATAGCTAATTTATCATTTACTTGATATGCATATTTATTGCCTACAACACTTTTCTTTGGGATAAGAAAAGGCTTCAAAAAAATAAGAATGCCATTATCTATTGAGATGAGGAAAAAGTGAAGGTAAGAGTAAAATCAAAAAAGAATAGTGGCAGAGGCATACTTCATGGTGTTACCAACGTCGATGGGGCTTTATCTAGTGCATCCAATACAGAAATAAAGTTAACCCACCTAGTAAGTAAATAATGTTGAGCTTATTTTGGTACAGTGTGCAATTTGAAGTAGTGATTACTTTAATTACTGTTATTTTACAAGAAATAAAAAGAACGTATGAAGGTTGGTGACCATGGTTGAAGGTTGGTGTCGACAATTGAAGAAAAGTTGGTTTCCCTGTAATTGAGGTTAACGGATAAGAATAAGAAGAAAGATATGGTGGAAGCAATAAGTAGCAAAGATAATGAAGACAACTTGAGTGAAGATGAAGAAACTGGTGAAGATGGTAAAGGAAGCCAAAAGATTCAATACAAAAGGCAGAAGGGAGTGAACCAGAAAAAGATGATAAAGAACAGGAAAAAAGTGCTCCGTATGAAGAAGAAAGTAAATCTCAAGATGAAAAGAAAGAAGAAGGGAGTGAACCAGAAAAAGATGATAAAGAAGAGGAAAAAAGTGCTCCGTATGAAGAAGAGAGTCAATATCAACATGAAGAGAAAGGAGAAGGGAGTGACTCTGGATCAAAGGATGATGGAGAAGAAAAAACTGAAGACAAGTCTAGTGATATAGCAGCAGAAGAGGATAAGGGGGAAGGCGATGATGAGGAGGGAAAAGATGAAATGAACAAGGAAGCACAAGGGCAAATGGAACTAAGAAGATCAACACAGGTGAGAAGCCATGCAATCAAATCTCTATAGTTAGAGGAGGTGAAAAAAAAGTTGTTGCAAGAGAAAACTTGATGAGAAAGAGGAATTATTTCTGTTGTGCACAACAAGATGATGAAGATGAAGGTGGCAAGTAAGTGTTGGGACTGATTGTAATTAGGACAACTGATTGACAATAATTTTAGACATACAACTTAATTGTTGATTGTTCCTTTTGCTATAGGTACATTGTAGAGATGTATGGAACTTCCCGACACGTGCTGAGCTTTGTTGCATACAAGATAGGAAATGAATGAACGACAGGGTAAGACAATTGTTTACATAGATAGAGAACTAGCAATGTCATTATGATTATAACTAATTGTTTGTGTCTGTGACATAGTTCATGTCTATGGTGGTGAGAACTTTGGTCAGAGATGAAAAAGAGAACTACAGTCATGTTAGTAGGCGTGTTTTTTCACCCGAGTCAATGCTGTGCATGGTGATCAAGTGCTGTCTTTACTATGAGGAAACTCCCAAAGCAAGAGGAAGAAATAAATGATGAGCATATATTGTATTTAGTTTGTTTTTATTTGACAGCATAATGACAGTTGAATGTAAAGTTCACATTTTGTTTCTTATTTCACCGCATACTGACAGCTGAATGTAAAGTTCAGATTTTGTTTTTTGATTTGACCATATAATGACAGCTGGATGTTCAGATATGTAAATGTGTATTGACATTGTTTACTGGTTATGAAGTTTTTGTAATAGCATTCATATGTTTTGATAACAACAAAATTCTTCATTCCAAACCCAGATCATGTCCAGAAATATGGACTAAATAAAACTAGATAAATAAATAGTAACCATGATGACATGATAGGTATATATCACAGTCCTTATTGCAGAGATTCATTTACAACCTCAACGGCGGCTATTGACAACCCGAGAAGAAGTGGTTAACAACCTTGGCAGTACCACTAACAACTCACTTTGTGGGATACCACAACTTGTAAAAAAAATTGTATTATCAACACATATAACGACCTTAACAATATAATGGGAAGTATTTTGAAGTCATTAACAACTTTAAACTGAACCCAATAGGATTACAGTAGATTTTTATTGCAGAGATTTATTTACAACCTCAATGGCAGCTGTTAACAACCCAAGAAGAAGTGGTTAACAATCTCAATAGTGTCACTGACAACTCACTATGTGGGATAGCACAGCTTGTAAAAAAAATTATATTATCAGCACATATAACGACCTTAATAATATAATAGGAAGCATTTTGAAATCATTAATAGTTTTAACTGAACCCAATAAGATTACAACAGATTTTTATTGTAGAGATTCATTTACAACCTCAATGGCAGTTGTTGACAACTCGAAGAGAAGTGGTTAACAACCTTCGCAGTGCTCTCGACAACTCAAATTGTGGGATATCACAGCCTCCACATAACATCAAATTATAACCAAAACATATCATGTTACAACTTTAACACAACTCGGATGTGTTAAGAAATCATTGAATACTACAAGTAAGAGAAATTGTCACTTTATATCAGTAACATCATTCAGATTGCCAATGACAACCTCCACAGCGTCTGATAATAAGTCTATTACAACCTCTTGACAAGTACCTCAAAATACAGATATGATATTATATCAGATTACAATCAGATATCATTTACCACTTGATATATATGTACAATGTAACTACACCAAATTTACAACCCATTCAAAAAAGCATACAGGTTGCATGCATAGATAATGATGGACAATTTGAGGTGTAGGTTATGACATTTACAAAACAATTCTGTCACAAGCATTCACAGAAAGAAATATAAACAAGCTACCAACAAAGCTCAACTTGGATTGGGGTTCTGGCAAGTCTTCATAGTGTGGCTTGGCTCATGGCATCTTCCACAGTGGTAAAGATTTTTGTTTTGAAATTCAGATTCAATCCTTCTTTTCTTTGGCCTCTCTGATGGTCTTTTAGTGATTGGTGGCTGTAAAAATGTTCCTATCATCATCTGCATAACGGTGAGAGCTTCAGGACGTGGACAATCATGTGTCGCAATTGGTCTCATACTACTTGCATATATTTTCTCTTGGGCAAACAGTTTATAAAAATCATTTACAAATTCATAGACACTATTGTGAAGTAGCTTTATCGCTGCACATGCATGTACACAAGATATTCTGCTTATTTGCCATGCTAAACAAGTACATTCGTGTGTCGTTAGATCAACAGTGACACAAATTATTCCAGTAGGAGATATAGTGTGAACCTGAACTTTGTTATCTCCATAATATACACTATGCATATTCTCCACTCTTGCTACTTTTTCTTGCAACTTAGACTCAACATTGGGCCCAACGCCATTTGTCTAATTTCTCATTGCCATTTTGGTTGCAATCATCTTCTTTGCTAATTTCTCCATATGCTCATGTGTGAGAACTGACACATTGTACTTCCTTCCCTTCAAAATCTAAGCATTAAATGACTCTACAACATTAGTTGTTATATTATTCCATCGTTTAAATGAAAATTTGCTTGAAGCCCATTAATCTACATCTCCTTGAATCTCAACACAGTTAGCTAATTGTGGACAAAATGATCTAAGTTTCCCCATTGCAGCAACATATTCATCTCCAATCCTTGCGTAGGCAATTCCATCCAGCATTTTCAATGCAACCTCCTTTGAACTACCTAAAACTCGTCCCCTGGCTTGGTTAATTTTTAAATAATGTGCACTAAAATTTTATTTCACATGCCTATAACAAAAAGCATGTCTCTCGCCATCAAATACTGTCCGCACAGCACCTATATGGCATTATTCTGATCTGAAACTATTGTCGTCTCTACTGATCTTGTGATGTCTTTAACATTCTAGAGAAACCAAGCCCAATCATCATATGTCTTCCTACTATCTATAGCATATGCTAATGAAAACAGTTCATTGTCCCCATCATATGCATTAGCTAAAATCAATGTCCCCCTGTAAGGACCACTTAGATGACATCTGTTTATATAAAGAATATTTCGACACCCTTCTAAAAATCTATTAATTGAGCATTCATAAGCAATGAACACCCTCTCAAATCTATTACTATCCAAGCCTTCCCATCGAGCAATTGTGTTTGGATCAGTTTCAATAAGCCTTTCACAAATCCAGGGAATCACCATGTATGAATCCTCTGCATGCCCATGTATTTCCCTCAATGCTCTTTCTTCACCCCTGTATGCTTGACTATAATTCAGTGGCACCCCATATTCTTTGTACAAATCTCTTCTAATTTCATTAGCATTCTTATCTATATTACACATCAAAGAATCTATCATGATTGATGATATTAAGTTTGACCTTCTAGAGTGAGATACAACCAAGCTATCCTGTGCATAATGCATATACTCACTTCTTAATGTTTTTATTATTAAGAACTCAGCACTTGTGTTTGTCCCATTAAGTATGCACCCATGTACCACAGGTATCCCTCCTCCATACACTTCACAATGATTTTTTGTTAATTGTTGTTCTTCACAAATTTGTATAAAAACTTCTCAACAATGATATACCTATATAGTACTTGTCTAAGGACCACTGCATTAAAAAAATTTTGTCCTTCTCCAATAACCAAACCCTTCCACTTTATTGAATTCATTTCTGGAATTGGGGTTGGCATCATTTGTGAATCACATGGCAATGATAGTGAGTCTTCACTAAACACATTGGGTAGAGACATGGATAATGCATCTAAACCTCTGAACAAGTCTTCCATCCTACATAACACGACAAGTCGTGGGTCATTAATGACAACCTTCGATCACTGCAATAAGAACTTATGCACAACAATTAACAATAGCCAACATTACTCTGAAATGTAAATAATACAACTTACACATGTTGCTCTTCTATTAGAACATCCTTTGTTAGTTGTGAATTTTGATCTCCAGTTTCTCCTATATATACATGACCACCATCACCATTAAAGTTAATTAAATGTTCTACTCCTTCATCATCTACAAGGTCCATAAATGTACACTTATTAAAGGTTACTGTGAATTTCATAACCATTCTATTACTTTTTTTTCCCACAAATGATGCTACCATTGTTCTAAATTCTTTATATGATGTGCCTTCCTTTATCATTCTTGTTCTCACACCACCTCCAATATACTGCATTTCACCTTCTACACCATTAATAAATTGTCCCCTTATATGGAGGTAACAAAACAAAATGTTTCCTACTTGAAGTTGCCATCCTTCATATCAACCTATCACAATCACTTGTTAATAACAAGTCATATAGTTATATTGACAACCTTCGATGTACCCATTAACAAGACATACAAGGGTTATAACAATAAAAACCTACCATTTTCATTCATTTTCATCAAAAACATAGCATCAATCACCGAAAAACAGAGCATCATTCACTAAAAAACAGAGCATCATTCACTAAAAAACAGAGCATCGCTTTATAACCCTAACCACATATAACAAAACCATACCTAAGATGATTAAAACCACATATTATTAAAATGAGTCTCCCTTGATAGTTCAAGTGAGTTAAATCACATCCTTAATACCCATACACCCACAGCCAATCAACTTTTCAAACCAATATTAAACTTCAAATCAGTTGTGTATGAAAGAAGAAAAATGTTGTTAATGATGAGACCTACAAAGAACATGAAGAAAAAACATAGCTTGCCTAGAATAATGGAGCACTAGTGCAGACCTTCGTTCCTTCTTTCAGAAGCTTCTCTTCCTCATGCATGCAGCACCAGCACACTAACTGAAGGCTTTCCCTCTGTTTCTTCCTTTTTCAATCAATAAGGGCAAAACAGACTTTTCATAATTCCAATATTTTGCTTTGTAGTCCCTGGAGACTTAGGAAGCATTTCAAGATTTTAGGGGATTTTTCCTGAATAAATTGTCTTCTGTGAGACCTATATGTAATTTTTCCTCTCTTTTTTGTCCGTTAACTTTTTCAATTGAATAATAAAAAGCAAATATCAATTCAAATCTAAATTTCTATTCTCTCTCTTTCATATATGGATTTATCCTCTCTTTCAACTTTTTGAATCTCTTTCAACTAATAACAAATTTGACAAAGCTTCCTTTTGAGATAATACATCCAAAAAAATATGAATTTGCTATTAAATAAACCTTTCAAGATGATAATAACTACATTACCATTGTAATACAATACCAATATATGAAAATTCTTTCTTAGATATTTTTACAAACACCTTGTGTGCATGAATATTCAAACAAGTTTAACAAATTTCTTAGGATTCAAATCTATTACCCAATCAATGTACACAAGTTTAAAACTTTATAAATGCAATTCTAGATTTACCAACAATTTACACAGACCCACATTCCATTTACAGCACACATAGAATAACAAATTTCTTGATCTTACCCTATTCAGTAGAGCTATCGAAGAAGGAGGAATGCATAATGGACTGGGAGAGGGAGAGTGCAGAATGCACGCAGGTAACTGTAGCTTCAATAGCAAGCTCCTTTGTTTGGTAGAGTCATCGACTTGGAGAGGGAAGAACGCATGATGAACTGGGAGAGGGATAGGGCAGAACGCACGATGGACTGAAAGAGTGCAAGACTCGCAAAAAATGAAGAGGAAGAATGCATGACGGATTGGAGACGCAGCTCCTGCAAGCTTCGCAGTCCCAGCAAGCATTGTGGCCGTAAGGGGAGCAATGGGCGCTGGTCAGAAGAGGTGATGTGAAAAACAAAGACGAAAAGGGAGGGATGTTTTTGCGATGAGCTAATCAACTTAAGCTATCATGGAATTTTTTTAAAAAAAAATTTTAGCCCCTTCTCATTTGTTTTATTAATAACAAACGAGAAGGGGAAGTTCTCGTCTGTTTCACTAATGTTCTCGTCTGTTTCACTAATGATAGACGAGAACTCTTGTCTATTATTAGTAAAACAGACGAGAAGTTGGATGTACTCGTCTGTTTTACCCAACAAACAAGAACATCCAAGCTATTCTTGTTTGTTTTGACAAAACAAACAAAAATACTCACTTTTTCTCCTCTGTTTTCATAAACAAACATGAATGAGGGAAGTAAAAAGTATATTTTCTTGTAGCGCCTTCAGTGGCTTCCTCTGAATTTTTGCTAGTCATTTAGACTAAACGGCTTCCTTTCAATGAATGCATTTTTTGTGACCCTTTATTTTAAGCCTGCTGGCCTTTTTATTTCATTATTTGTTGCATAACTTAAGAGGATGACCACTAATTAATCAATGTTGTGCAGTATATATCTTTGCAGTATTAAAATTTATATCTTCATGACCATATATATACATGCTACTAGTTAGGTTTTAAGGAGGCAAAAATAAAAGAAAGAAAAGAATAATTAAAATAAAAAGAAAGAAAAAGAAGGGGGGAAAGAAAACAACTATTTGTTAGATAAGAAGCTCACTCACATCTTTACGCTCCAAGTTAGTATACATTAATCATATCCATCCATTCTATTTATTTTTGAGAAATTTATCGATCCCACACCATGTATATTACAACTCTCAAAGATTATATTTCTTGATTTTAAAATGTACATATATGTAATTGGTGGTAGAGAATTGGAATTACTGCAAGCTTATGGCAGAGTAATTAAACAAGTTAGCTAAATGAAAAATAACCCCTACACTAGTGAGTTAAGTGAATGAGTTTCTTTACACGTAATTAATGATTCAGATTAAATGCTTAGTTTTTAAGTTGTGCTTATTTGAATTTTCACAGTTTCATGGTTAATTCAGTTGTCTTCCTTTTTTCACTTATTTATATTTTCAAGATTTTTTTTTTTGTCTAATAACATAGAAGTTTAAGTGTGAGGAAAGTTCAGTTGGACATTTCAAGGAGCATAAAAGTGAAGTATTAGAGCTCTCTTGCCCTAGATTCATATGATTTACTTGTTATAAAACTTTCTGTAATTACATTCATTTTTGAGGATTTTATAATAATTTTTTTTTAAAAAAAGAAAAGAACAAAATTACATGATCGAGCAAGAATTGGGGTTCTCGTCGCTAAGGGCCGTGGTGTATTTGACATCAAATGAGCTGGCACGTGCGAGAGCGGAAGCTTCTGGATCCTGGAAGACGTTTCGCACGTATCCTGGCGGAGCCTTCTTATCATATGCCTCAGGTGCGTAGGGACAAGGAACGACGTCGTAGGGGACGTATGGCCAAAACTCAGCCTTCTTTCCGGTTCGATGCCTCACGCGCTCTAATACTTTGTTGGGGTCCACGTACCCAGTCACAGTGAGCTTGCTTTGCTTGGGGTCCACCTCTACTTCCGTCACCCCCTTCATTCCTTCCACTGACTTCTTCACTCTTCTCTCGCACCCTTTACAGTCCATCTTCACTTTTATCTCCACCGCCTGATTATTAATTAGTTGATCAATGAACCTTATGCATAATATATAACAAAATATATATAACTATATAAATAATTTATTCCCTAATTTTGATGGTATATTTTAATACTCCATTTGATTCTGAGGCTTGCTTTGAATTGAGGGGGAAATAACAAAAGAAATAGAGGGGGAGAAAATACTAAAAAAACAAAATCTTAGAAGATAGTAAAATTTTTACTATTTTTTTGGGATTTTTTTCTTACTTATATTCTTTTTTCCGCTATTTTTCCTCTTATCCAAATTAAAGGTAATGTAAGAGTTGCTAGATGATTTTTTTTTTTTAATCTTGAATTTAAAACTTCAGCATAAAATGCATATATTAAATGAGTTTTTATCGAAGAAGTATTTTCTCCTGTAAATAATTACAACAGATACTTTAAGCAACTAACATACATTTTAGCAAATAAGTAATTTAACTGTTTTTTAATACCTTTAAAATTGAGTTCATTGAAAGATATAAATTTTATATTTTCTCACAATTATTAGCCTAATTTCATTTGCTAAAAGTTCATTTAATCATTTTGAATTTATAAAACTGAGTCTTCTTGCGTAACATAAGCATGCTCGAGGGCATGTGGTTTTTATGATTAAAAAGATTATTAAGATTTAAAAACTATAAAAAAAATTAAAGATTTATTAAATCAATGCTGCCCAACTTGATAATACTACCCCTCTACCCCTACTCCAGCATTCCTTAATACAAAATTTAATTTACACTACAAAATAAATTTTATATAAAAAAAAGGTAATTAATACTTATTTATAATAATAACATGCGTAGACAAACCGATTTCACAATACCTGAAGTTGCTTGCGTTTCTTGAACTTGTTCTTATGGTGCCTGTGACAAGCAGCGCAAAAGTCGGAAATGGCATCCAAAGCTCCCATTTCTAAACTGATCGGAGACCCTCAAACAGCTAAACGACGGTCGTTGGAAATCAAAATCATCAAAGCGCATCGATCTGGTGAAACGACCGAATAAAGTGGAGAGCGTCGTCGTCGATTGCAGACGCGATTGCAGCCAGACGGGCGTTCGAAATAGAAAACTTGAGACCATTGGGGAGTTAAAGGTACACTCTTATTGGTAATATATAAAGAAGATTAATTAAAGGTTTGATTGGCTAGCTAGAAGATTCTACCATCTTGTGGAGGTGTGTATAGCAAGGGGACGACACAGTGAAAGTATCGAGTCTTCTGCCCTTTTGGAAAGCGCATATTTCATATCAGGGTGAAAAAGTGAAAAAAAATAAATAAATAAAAATACTATGGGCTTGTTTGTTTTTGTTCTTTATTTTCTTGTTCTCAAAACAATTTTATAAAATTGTTTATTAGAACAAGTTTTGAAAACCACACTTGACTGTGATAGTTGTCGTTTGTAATAATAAATGGTGGATAGTAGGTGAGAAAAAAAATTTTTTTAAAACTTTTCAAAACAAAAAATAAAAAACACAAAAACAAAAAAACATATTAAAGTTGTTTTGGTTTTTTGGTTTTTAAAAACATATTACTGTTTTTTGTTTTTTAAAACAATCAACTAAAAGCAACTTACCAAACAAGTTTTTTTGTTTTTCTATTTTTAAAAACAAAAAATTGTTTTCAAAACAAGAAACCAAACAAACCCTTAAATAATCCAAAAAAGTGTGTGTATATGTGTGTGTGAGAGACTACAAAAATGGTCCAAATTTTTGGATTTGTCATTACTCAATTTGTATGATCCTTGTTGTCCCAACCAAAAAAAAAAAAAAAGCCTTATAGAATAAGGGGGTGTTTATAAGCACTTAAAAGTGTTTCTCAGAAGCATTTTTCTGTAAAACGAGACAAATTCCTCCTCATATATCTCGTATACCGTAAAAACACTTTTAAAACTATAATTTGGTTTCTATCTAAACACCCCTAAATATGAAAGTTTTCTCGCAACACCTCGCTGTCTTCTTCTCTCCCTTCCCCGTCCTTCGCCCTCCATGAAGCGGACCCACAGTCATGCCATCTTAACAAGAGTATTTTGGTTATGGTATATTAATTTATGTTGAATTATTTATATAAAAATATATTTACAGAATGTCAATCATTCCAAATGGACTTATTGCAATCACTTTTGCATTACATTCCATTCCTAATTATTAAGTTGATTTACATTTCTATCGATTCCACAAAACAAATAGGCCATAGATAAGTCATTGCAACCAGCTTTTGGCGTAGTGCAATAGTTAAAATATTAAAGCCTAATGTATAAATAGTAAGTATATATAGTTTTATTTTTAAATGTAGGGTTAAGATTCAAATAGAAGTTTTTGCACAAGAACTGTGGGTATTCGAAACATTTTTTAAATTTAATGTTGTTTTGAAAGCGTCAAAATAAGGACTACGTAGCCTTACTCTAACAGTAGTCATTGATTGTATCTATCACACATTTTTAACGGCCTTTCATATGCCTTTTTTTTTATTTGATATTTAACTTGGACCGCATTATTCTTTTATTTTTTAAACTCTTTTGTGATAATTAATTTTTCTTTTCAATTTTTATTTTATTTTATTAATGTAATCATTCAAATCCTCATAAAATTATTCTTGTACTTTATTTATTGTTTTATCTATTTAGTACAAATTATCTTTTATTAGTCTCTTGAGTAATTAATCATACTTTAAATAAGTCATGGCTGCTCATTTTCAAGATCTCATAGAATAGTGACTTTTCTTACTTAGCTTTTCTAGCTTCCCTTAGGGGATGTCGTTTTGTCTTTAATGATCTGTTTGGCAAGAGGAAAAATGAAGTGTAAGGGAGACAAATCTTAATGAGTTTAATTTAAAGAAAGTGAGATTATAAAATTGGGTGAAGGTGCAAAACTATTTCAAGAACTTTTATTTAAAGTGTGCTCACTGCTATAAGCTTTTCGGAGGCGTAAAAATATTCATGAACTTGTAAAATAAGAACAAACTTATAAAATAAGAAAAAAAAATGACACATAAGTTAAATTTGTCTAACTATTGTTACTTTTTGTGTTGGGGATCACACTAATGTTGTCAAAATACAAAATGCTTCTAACTTAAAAAAATAATAATAATAACAACAACATAGGATAATGATGAAAAGAATTTTAATTATACTCCGCCAAACACTATATACTTTTTGAAAGATACAAAAGTACACATAAACATGAAAATAAAAAATTAATTCTCAATTTTGGCCAAAAAAACATTATTAAATTTTATGGTACTATTATAATAAAATTAATAATTTTAGGGTGAATAGATACATTTAGTCTTCTAATTTTATTACATCGAGATTTGATTAAGTTCTTTAAATTTACTAAGTATATTCTTAGTCCCATAATGTTAATACCATTAATTTCATTTAAAAATCATATGACCTAAACAGCTTATAATGACAAATTCTAAAATAAAAAAAATAACAACTTCTGGGATTTATTTTGTAATTATTTTTTTAGGATCATATTGTAATTCTCTCAAATTTTATGGGTATTTTTACACATTTACCTTTTTCAAGTTAGGATTACTTTTTTACTTTTAAGGTCCAGTTGTAAAAAGCAAAGGATGTTAGGCAAATTTAAAGGATGTGTTATTTTTATTCTGATTTTACAAGTTCATGAGTATTTTTACACCTCTAAAAAGTTTATAGTGATTAACACATTTTAGATAAAAGTTTATGTATATTTTTACATCTTTACCCTATAAAATTTTAATAAAAACAAAATATGAAATAAAAGAGTAAAAAAATGAATTAAAAAGTTTATTTAGGAACACATTAAGACATACTAGCCTCCGACTCAAACATTGATTCCCCACCTTTTAAGTATTGCTGGCCCCGCTCCTATTGGCGGGGAAGCGGGAGTGCGCAATAATTACATATGCCCAATGTGTGTGTGTGTGAACCTAAAGAGAACCGGAGAACTTAAGGCTTGGGTCCAAACTTAAGTTGGCGGAACGAACAATATATATAACTTCTTATTTTGTTAGATGGGTGAAGAGATTTTAATGAAGATTAATTTAGAAATAAATAAATAAACCTATAAATGTTGAATAAAAAATATAAAATAAAATAATATTAGAAAATATATAAAATAAAAGAATAAAAATTAATTAAAAGTTTCCAATTTTTTTAAAAAAATTTCAAATCAAACTCATTAAAATCTTTATCTCTGCCCCTTCAATCGAATACATTAGTGTCCCAAGGAGAAGAATTAAATGTACGTGTGGGAGCAAGCATGCTTCTGCACTACAACATGTGATGATAATAACAACAAATCCTCACTCCATTCTTGACTTTAGAAGTTTTTGGAGAATTACAATCAAATCTCATGATAGAAAAAAAATTACAAGACAAATCTCAGAAGTTGTTATTCTCCACTGTAGGACTTGTCATTACAGCTGTTCATGTTATTACTGGGACCTTTTAGTAATTATTTCTTTTCTGTAGGACTTGATTGTAACCCTCCCTTTCATCTTTGTATTTACAAATCAATTTATAAAATTTAGACATGAAGCCCTGCATTAGGTGGTTTTCCCTTCAGTCTCTGGTTCAAAAAAAAAATTTATACATGAAGCAATTAATATTGTCTTTTTAATATTTTTCTTGGCATGAATATTATTAATTATTTATAGTGAAATATGAATTGGAAGAGATAAGCAAGACTAGGTTAAATCTCATTATATATAATTATAAATATTATTTTCTTAAATTAAGTAATTTTAAGAACATCAATTAATTTTAACTAATTATACATCTGAGTCTATGTGAATTAATTAAATATTACTTATAATTAAGAATGAAGGGAATATAAGATTGACCCCAATTCAAGTAAGTATGATCACTATAGAAATCAATAGCTTGTTGATTATGATACAGTCTTCAGTCGTACTTCCTTTGTCCATAAATATAAATCCTAATTTTTATCGTCCTTTTTGTCATTAAGTAAATCATCATAATATAGAATATTCCTAAGTAGAATTAATACTTGTCCTCAAAAACAAAAAAACCTTACATATGTTTGGGTATTATTAATACTTGTTTCCAAAAAATATATCGTGATTTTAATTATAAATAGAGGGGGGAAACAAAATAGAAAAACCAATTTTTATTATATAGAGCAAAACTTAGGTCAAGTTGTCGGCATTTATTAATTAGGTCAAATATCCTAATTATACTGGTTATTTTTGTGTTAGTTGTTAAAATGGGTATGTGTACCTGTAAATTAACCTAAAAATATTTATAAATTTTTATATAAGCTCTTATATTGTTAATTAGAATTTGTACATTTTCATATGCACACTTGTTATTTTGTTATTATTAGTTATTAAAATTCGTAAATGCATTTATAAATTCACCTATAAAATATGAATACTTGTCATTTAGTTAGTTAGTCGTTAAAATACGTCTATGTACACTTATCAATAAATTTGATTTAATGAATATAAGGAGTTTCACCTCAATTTTGTCATAATATAACAGACTCTAGGTAGCTCCTTAATATGGGTTGCGTTTGGTTCAAACACCACCAGTGCAAATATTGCCTAGCATCCAAAGGGTCAAGCACATGCAAATTGTTATCATTCGACCTATTTTCTCATACTTGTGTCTCATTTAGTTACGCGTTGCTGTCAATCAATTTGCAAGCAATGACAAACATGTTGATGGCACACCAAAAGACAATTATGGACGGAAAAACACATTTGTTTAGAGTCAGTAATAACCCCAGTAAAAAGGGTATAATGTAGGGAAAATTCTAAATAAAGAAGCTTGAAATTATGATATTCCAATTTAAGCATCTAACATTTCAAAATTACAGAAAAAGAAGTAAACCGAAATTGAAATTTTGAAATTCAGAAAAAATTACAAAAATGCCCTTTGATTTTTATTTTTAAAATAAGTTTAGAGCTCCTCATCGGAGCCTGACCAGCGGCCAGCTATAACAGCCAGGTTTTTAACCAAGAATTTGGGGGTAGTTAATCTTGATTGTAATATGATCTTGATATGTGTTAATGGTCATTTGAGGTTAACAGAGTAAAAGAGCGTTAGCTAAAGGTTGTTTTGAGACAGTTTTGTAGGGCTTTCTATGTATTTCACCACTGCCAATGACACATAAGAGGGGCAAAAGATGCTCTCTGTATTATTCGCCACAGCTTCATAGCAAACAACATAGAGAGGAGACCTGATCGCTTCTGTGAAGTTCACCGTGACAAACGCCCCTGAATTTCAAAATTTTTAGTTCCTCTGCGTAGTTCACCGTCGTGAAAGGTGAGGTTTGCTATAACGAGCACACAAAAATGCTAATAAAAACCAATGTTAGAAACACAAAAAAAAAAACAAAAGGAGAAGGGAGGAGAAGCGAAAAAGCTCTGCTAGGATTTGTGGTTTTTAGTCTTGGGGAGTATTTTTGAGCTTCCAAACCTTCAAATAAGTGATTCTAACTTGTTTTTCACCTTTTTCTCTTGGATTTTCTCAGATTTGGAAGTTGAAATTTTTAGGGTTCTTGAGGATTTCTAAACTTCTGAGTTTATGACCGAATCTTTTAGGTTCATTGGAGTTACTTGGGTTAGATAACAATTTTAATTGGTTTAGTTTTATTGGATTTTGATTCATGAGGGATTTGGAGGTTAGGGTTTGATTTTGAAAGTGGAATTTTGTTAAGATTTGGTAATGAGGTGATTAAAATGGAAATCATCTTTTCATATCTAATGCATGAGGGATCGGTAACTAGAAAGTGCAAGGTTGGGGGTGATTAGAAAGCTCCTCTTATCTTTGAGTCAAGTCTTTTGGCACTTGATTTGTGCTCCAAAACTTGCGGATTTCATCCACTATGATTATGATTGGTATAGGACATGTGGGGTGTTTTATTGATTGGGTTTTGTTAATTGAGCATAGATAAGAGTTTTAATTAGTTTACATTATTGACATGATCATTTTTCAATATCGGGTATATTGGAGGTGGAAATTCTAAATGTGTGTGACTTGAGGATCGTTTGAATAATTGTTGTTGAGGTTGATTAAGGAATATAATGAGTTATTTAGGTGGAGGAATTAATGACTACAATACTGGATTGAGAATTTTGACTATGGGTTGGGAAGTTTGATTGTAGGATTTGTGGTGGGTTATGAGACTTGAGGTCTTTGATTTTTGTATTTAATTGTTACTTGTGTTTGACTATAATCTACATGGTAATATAAATTAGCATATGTCCTGGCTCGTAAAGGGGTGCCTTGTGTTCAAGCCAAGAGTGAAGCTTGGAATTGAGGTAACTGGCATTACTTTGCTTTATACACTCACTGCGGATTGTAAGGCTTTCTAAACCCTTTCAAATTATATAGACTTACGATTAAGGCGTTTATGAAGGAAAAGTATGTAGTTTGATAGTTTATCAATTTTGGTGAAGTAAGAAGTATTTTTTATATTATTGTATGTTTGTGTTGGTGGTTTTTTCTTGTGGTGTTTGTATTAGTGAATGTTTCAAAGTATGCCCTTTATTACAATATCGATTGTATTCCTAAGTCTGTTATGTTGTATTGATGCATATGGTTCATATGTAGAGGTTGAGACTGAATGTTAAAGATAACTACTTTTAAAGCTTGTGCAGCATGCTAACACTATGATCAAGTGTTTGGTCTCTTGTCAGGCCTTTGTAGTTCTACCTTTTTCTCAACCCGAAATTGGTACAAAACGCTTGGGTAGACACCTCTTGCATTATAATCTATTCTTGGACGATGTAGGTGCAGGAGGGGGCTTGTTGTCCTAAAGTAGGTGTAGTGACCTTTGGCAGAGTTACTCCACATGACAAGTCTGGGTCCACGTCAAAGGGATATAAGGAGGAGTGCGATGGATGGGAGGACATATATTTTTATGATGATTGTTGCATCTAAGATTGTATGTTTATAAATTAAATTGTTGTTTTATAGGGTATTATTTTACCTACTTATCATCTTATTTGTATATGTTGTGAAGTGATCTTTGAAAACTAGGACTTTATGTCTCATCCTATTAATCTTGCTATTGTAAGGAGCACCTTCCGATTGGGGTCGTCTTGAAGGAAAGCAGCTAGAGGCTTAGGTATGCATAGTCTAGTAGGCCTCTTATGGCTTACGTTTGGAATGATTATGGATTTTACTATGCTAGGATCCATGTTTTATATTTGCATATCTAATTATCCTCTTCATACTTTTGGATTCATGTATTTGATGGATATTTAATTAATGGCCGGAGGCCATAGGATTTCTTATGTATGAACTTTATGGATCCACATTTATCACCTTTTAGGAAAAAATTTTATCTTCTTGATAGTTGTTATGATTTTGAGACTGTTTGAGTTGAAGCAAGAGTAAAACTTGTGGGCTAGGCTTAATTAGTCCCTACTGTTCATGTGCCCTAGGTCTTGTGGTTATTTGTATGGGTGATGGTTTGCCAGGTGATACTTGTGCCCTAATTTGTGGGGACTTTTGAATAAGTCAAATTCTTTATAATTATGGTAGTGTTTAATACTCTAGTCTAATTTTTTTTCTACCAAGGCTAACCCCTTAAACTATTTCAAAAATTTTGGTGTTAAGGAAAGGTTTTATTTCACTGGGAGGAAAGTGAGGTTAGCGGGATTTGAACTCCCAAACTGATGGTTCTCAAAATTAAAGGTAACCACTGAGCTAAGAAGCTTTACTATATGTATGCATATATATATATATATATATATATATAAATTAACTATTTTACTTTGGCTCCAACACATGGTAGCAGTTTATATGAGAATAACAAGCATTGATTATGAAATGACAAGTTTGAATTTGGGATTGACAACACATTTTTTTCTAATGCATAACATGTGAAATAACATATAAGTCAATTAAAATGACAATAACTCATATGGGAATAACATGTCCTAAGTGTGAAATAACAAGTTTGAATTTGAGATTAACAACACATTTTTTTCTTCACATATAATGTCAAATAACATGTGAACCAATTAATGAAAACAATTCATCTAAGAATAACATGTCCTGATTGTAAAACGACAACTCTGGATTTGGAATGAACTTATAAATATTTTTCAATCCATACATCTATATAACTCATTATAAGTTAAAATACTATTTCACATGCTTCATTTGTTTTCATTGTTTTTGCCCCTCTTTCATCTTTTTTTTTTTTCTGGGTTACATTGTTTTGCATGCTATTTATCTATATCTATATACAGATTAAGGGACTCAAGGCCCTTGTCAAAATTATATACACATCCTGATTCAAAAAATTAAAAAAGAATCCATAATAACAATCTACTTTATTTTTCTATGGCATATTAATATACTTTTACTATAAAAAAAATTAGTTTTAGACAAAGAATATTGTTGACTTCTAAAAACATGTTAACATATACCTCTATTGAGTTTTATTAAAATTATATATACATTCATAGGACTTAAGTCCCAAGACATGATGTAAGCACGTAAAACAATACAACAGTAACAAAGCCTTATCCCACTAGGTAGGGTCGGTTATATGGATCGCACGATGCCATTGAACTCTATCCAAAGCCAAATCCAAAGCATGTAAAACAATATAGCCTAAAAAAAGAAAAGATGAAAAGGACACAAAAACAATGAAGATGAGTGAAGCATGTGAAAAAAATATTTTAATTTATGATAAGTTACATGAACATATAAATTAAAAAGTATTTATAAACTGATTCACATGATATGCATCAGGAAAAAATATGGTGTTAATCCCAAATCTAGACTTGTCATTTTACAATCAGTACTTGTTATTCTCAGATGAATATTTGTTACAAGTTGAAACCAAAGTAAAAGAATTAACTTATATGTTTTTTTGCATTATAATATTAATAAAGCTTCTTAGCTTAGTTGTCACTCTTAGGGTGTGTTTGGTTGGAGGGGAGGGTAGGGGAGGGGAGGGAAAATGAGCCCCTCCCCTCATTTGGTTAAAAATTTTGGAGGGAAGGGAAGCCAAAATGTCCCCTCCCCTCCCCTCATTTTACCTCCCCTCCAAATTGGGAGTTTTTAGAGGGGAGCTAAATTTTTGGACCATTATACGCTTGTAGTTTTTTTAATATTCCACTACTACCTATAAATATATTATTATAATATTTATTTCAAATGAAAAATATATTATCCTAAGTAAAAAAAATTAAAAAATATAAATTATTATAATTATAAAATATATTATAAAAAATTATAAAATTATAAAATTAATTTTTTTATAAATATATTATTTATTAAATATATTTTAAAGCTGAAAAAAAGGATAGCCTAAAGAGAATAAAATTTCATTTTTCTTAGAGCATAAAATTTGTTAATTTGGTTATTTTAAATATATTATTATATTAATTAGAATAAAAACTTACTGTACCAATTTTTTAGTGCGCATGTTAACATGATAAGACTGAATTTTCATTAAATTATATCATTTAAATGAAGATGTAAATTAATTTATATAATATATCAATAAAAAATATAAACTAATATGTAAGGATAAAATGGTAAATTGATTATTACTATCCCTCCCCTCCCCTTCTTGAACCAAATAAAAGATCATTAAATGTCATCCCTCTCTTCCTTTTTAATCAAACCAAACAAGGTAAGGATAAAACCTCCCCTCCCCCATCCTTCCCTACCCTCCCCTCAAACCAAACAGGCTCTTAATTCTGGGAATCTACAAGTTGGGGATCAAATCCCACCAACCTCACTTTACTCCCCCCCCCCCAAAAAAGAAACAACAAACCTCCAACAAAAAAAGTAGTCCCCATAGGTAGCCACCTCACCAACAGCCAGTGCTCGAGCTCTAGCAGCAGCGGGAGGGTATTGCCAGCCGACAATGAGGCTCCAGTAAGGGGCTTTGAGCTTTAAAAAGGAAACATTTTTTAATTTTTCTTGAATTAATTTGGTTTACTTTACTTTCTATCATTTTAAAGTGTTACGTACCTAAATTGGAATATCATAATTTCAGGCTTCTTTATTGGGAATTTTTCCTATAATATATAAGGTTAAGAGGCAAATTTGGTTTGGAAGTTTTCACTTATAAGCATTGGACACCTGTTAGTTTTTTTTAGATACAAATTAGCTATGAAAATTTAAAATCATTGAAATATTGGCCCCGCTGTTAAAAAGCTAACGTTGACTGTTAAAATAGTGATGTTTTGACTCTTAACATTTTAACGGCAGGAGTTTATATTGTTATGATTTTAAACTCTGGGGACAAATTTGCATCCAAAACAACTTTCGAGTGCCTAGCGCTCCTGAGTAAAATCTTTCTGAACAAATTTGCATTTGAATTCTAACATATATGCATATGTATATGTATATGTATTCTTAGGAGATTTTGAATCTACACCACTAAAGGTGCACGTATTTACTTCAATACTTGGAATGGGCTAAAAATAAAAAGAAAAATGTTCATAAAAGTTTTTTTCAAATCAAACATGTGCCGAAAGTGTGGGCAACACAATGAAATATGAAACATTTTTTAATAGAATATGTATGCGTGTGTGTAACATACATACGGATGAGTATGTACCGAAAGTAATTTTGCTCAAAATGTATTGGCTGTTCTATAACACACATGAGATCCTGCAAATATATATACACACACACACACACATATATTTATATATAATAATTAATACAAACAGTGAATAAGAGTCCATATTGTCCTATAAATAGCTTGCACCAGGATGAGAAAGCACAGACACCCAAATTGGAAAACGTCCATTGCCTAATTTCGAGGGATTACATCGAAGTGTGGGCAAGCATTAGAGAAACATAATGAGGTCTCAGTTTCATTAAAATCTTCTTCTTCATCTTCAATTTCCTTCTGTGATCGTCATTCTCTGGTATTGTGCCGTACTCATCATCCTTCAACAAAGAATTTCTTCTTCTTCTGCTGTTGAGTCTATCACACAGCGAAACAATCCCAGCAGTTATTGTGCTTGGAGACGCCATTGTTGATCCTGGAAACAATAACTACATCACCACTTTGGTCAAGTGCAATTTTTTACCTTATGGTAAAGATTTTCGTACCGGCGATCTTCCTACAGGAAGGTTTAGCAATGGTTTGGTGCCCTCGGATATCATAGGTACGTAAAAACAATTGGTATGCTTTGGTCTTAAATGTAAGAGTTTGTAAAGAAATTTATTTTTATTCTAAATATAACATCATAACCAATTTTGTCTAACTCTTTGAATTTAGTGAGAAAATATCCTCATGTTTTGTTAAGTACCATTTTTGGCTAAAATGGTGTCTAACAAATCCAATTGATTTTGCCATATTTACAAAGTCACCATTGAAAGACAGCCAAGTCATTGCCATAACGACTGTTGGTGAAATTTATCAGCAGTGACAAAAAGAGTCATCACTGAAAAATATAGTTTCAGCAGCGACACAGAAGTCACCAATGAAAGTGTCACTGGAAAAAATAAGACCACCATCAACTGCCATCACATCGTCCCAAGCTGGCCATCGACCACTACCACGTCACTGCTGGTAGCCTGCCAGGTTGTCACCACGTCACTCACAACGTCGCCTATCCACATGTCCACACCTCGATGCACCACATGACCAACTAATATTATCACCATAAATATGGTGTTTTTATAATTCGAACTCTTGACCTCCTCCTTGCGTGTTCCTTTTCTTGCCATTTTGTAACATACAAAAAAAAAAATATTAAAAAAAAATATATTTTAAAAAAAAATATTTATTAAATTAAATTAAATAATATTTTATTATTATTAAATTTATTAAAAAAAAAAAGAAAAACAGCTTTCGGTGGAATGGAAAGCTGGGAACATTTGACAAAAGGAAGAAATTGGGGGGGAGTAGCATTTAATGAAAGATGGAAAAAAAGGAATAGGGTAGTTGGATGGTGAAGGGAAAATAGGATAAAAGAGGGGGAGAGGAGACGGAGGAGGAGGAAGAGAGTGAAGAAAGAGAGAAGAGAGTGAGAAGCTGAGAGGAAAATAGAGAGAGAGCTAAATTGCAGAGTACCTGACGGTTTTGGAGATCATTTAGGTACACAAAACTACTTCTTGTTATCATATTTTCTTTATGAATATTTCCTATATATTTATATCTTTATATTATTAGTTTCATTATCATGTTTAGAGAAAATTTTACCGTTTGAGTATAGAGTAAATATGGAGTTTTGACAATATATGACCGTAGTAGAAATTTAAAGATCCATTATTAAGGAATTTTAATCGGTTTATTTTTGTTTAATGATTATTTGAGAATTTTAAACTAAGATTTTAGTTGAAAAGTTTGTTATTTAGACTTGTAATATGTTTTTACCGATTAAATTTGAGTTAAATAATTTATTTGAGTTATTTAATATATATTGATGTTTTAATCGGCTTAAATATTGAATAAGTTAAATATATATTTTTGAAATAATTTTTGAATGCTTGAAAAATTATAAATTGAGAATTTTGTGAAATTAAATAAAGCTACAGTTTGTTTATAATTAAAAAATATATATATACTTTGTTAAATTTAAATAGCCTTATATGTAAATTATTTTTTCAAAATAATATCTATTATAAATGTCTAGATTTGGGAGAGTTAATATATTTATGTATTTTGGTTTAGAGGGTAGTCTTAGAATTTTAGAGTAGCTTTGAAGTAGTTCTGAGTTATATTAATAAATATTATGTGCAATTTTGTAGACTTGAGAATTTTGGAGTAAATTTGTGTGAATATTTGTAAGCTAAAGATACCAGGTAAGGTAACTCTGAAAATTCTTTCTTGTACATGTGAATTGTGTATGATTGTATTATGGAATTTACTATATTTTATATATGAAATACAATATTGTGATTTTTCAAATGAATGTTTTGGTATGTTATTTGATTTGTTAAGATTTATTGCTATTAATTATGATGAATAATTAATATATTGATGGATATGGAATTGTTATGGGTTGTTATTAAATGGTATATAAGTTTATTGCTATCTTATTTTTAATATATTTGTGGACATATTATGATGTAATATTATTGGCATCTGACATGCATTGTTGGGCTAAGGATAAAAGGAGATTGCATGGATATAAAAATTACCACGTGGTATGCCATCACTCGGTGCACAGTGGATGGCACTTGTCAGGGCCCCTTCTTCCATGTTTTCCTTTGGCCGGGAATTCATTGGAGTTGTGGGACATGTGACACCTCCCTATTCACAAAGGAGGGGAGCCATAGTCCGAGCTTGAGCTCTATATCTTTGGCCGGATATATCTCTAGTATCGGTGAGCTTGGAATAATTCAGTAAAATGGATTAGTTCCTATCGGACTATGTGTTAGCCTATGGCTCCAGTCAGCGGTATAAGGGTGGACGGTGATATAAGGGAGGTAGCATATTGCATTATTTTTGGATATATTAGAAAAATGATATTGGTATATGTTGGAAAAAAAAAATGAAATTGAATTGGATGTCTCAAATCCGTGATTTTTTTATATATTATATACACACATATAAACAGATTTTGGTTTATCATATATGATTTGCTTGTATAGGTTAGAATTTCAGTAGTACTGAGACGTTTGAGCTCCATCCCTATATTAACAAATTTTCAGGCGAATGATCTAGTAGGAATCAAGGGAAGGCACTAATGGAGTGAGCCGTGAAGGCTTTTGTGCTCCTCAAGCACATGCTATGTTATATTTTTATTTGCCATGACTATAAGACTTTAATAGTTTATGTTGTTAAGTTATGTTAGAAATGTGTTGAAATTTGAAATTTGACTTATTTGCAGTATTAAAAATATGTATGGACTTTTAAATTAAATATTTTATCGAGTATATTGATATAATTATGTGAGGTGTTACACCATTGAGTTGGAATGAATTTGGTGATAATTGTTATAAAATCAAATACATAATATAACAATAATAATATTGAAAATAGAATTTTAGTCTCCTTCAGGCCAACAAAAAGTCACCGCTAAAGGTGTTATATTAAATATTGTTAAATAATAAGACTATTGTTAAATATTTATATTTAGTTTTCTTATTTATTAAAATATTTATTTATAATATCCATTTTGTATAAAAATATAATTCATACAATAGTATGTTTATATTTTTTATTCTAATTATTTAAACTATTGTATAGTTATGTTAACATTTATGTTTATAATTAGGAATATGAAAATAGTATATAAAAAAATAATAAAATTTAATTATAAATTTATCATGATTATTTAATTCTCTCTCACACATAATATAATATCTCACTTTCATACACACACTCATTCCTTTCTCCTTCCCGCTCTCTTACTCTCTCACACTATGATTATCTCTCTAACCCTCGCTTCTCTCTCTCTAACACGCCAACATGTAAAAATATTTTATTTTGTCATAACATATCAATTAATAAGCAAAATTATTGTCTAATATAATATTTTTTATAAAAAACACTTAAAATAACAATAAAAAAGTTAAAATAAATTTTCAGCGGTGACAAAAAGTCATCACTGAAACTACCATTTAGTAGCGACACA